>NW_024609374.1:0-154670 GCF_018296145.1 Oncorhynchus tshawytscha | reverse complement strand
CTGTCACAGGTCACAGGTCACAGGTGAGGTCAGGCTAAACAGAGGAAGTCTCAAGCGTCCAGGCATTAGGTTTGGGATTATGACAATGCAAAACTCTACAGGGTAACTATACACATGGAAAGTCCTGACACACAGCAAGCTGGTTAACCAGACTAGGAAATTCCTGAATGACTAGTCACATAATGATACCATTATCATTTCACAATGAGTTCTAGGAATACTGTGTTACAATATTGCCTAAATATTACCAATTCCAAAAATAACTGCATTTTTCAACTCTTGACTTGAAGTATCTTTATTTAACTAGGCAAGTCAGTTAAGAACACATTCTTATCTTCAATAACAGCCTAGGAACAGTGGATTAACTGCCTTGTTCAGGAGTAGAACTACAGATTTGGAACTTGTCAGCTCAGGGATTTGATCTTGCATCCTGTGGGTTACTTGTCCACCGTTCTAAGCACTAGGCTACCTGCTGCCCCGGCAGAATCATTTTAAATATTTGCACTGCATATAAACAACGCATGTCTTGGAACGTTGCACGAATCAATCAGTCATATCTAACAAAATCACCCCACTTTCTCCACAGACAATCTTTCATTGGCAGCTAACAGAGACAATTCATTGGAGGCCGTGAGCAGGGATTAACCTAGACTTTGTACTTCAACCCGTCTCTCCTCTTCCTGAGTCTGATGAGGTGTTGTGTGGCTGGACAGAGTCATGACCAGTACCTGTGGCCTGTTATAGCTTGCTCTCCTGCGTCACCAGAGCCCGTGGTCTGATTTAGGCCGATTAAAGCATTTAACTGTCAACGTCAGCACGGCGTCTGGAGAGGGAGTCACTCCACTCTGCTCCTGGAGAGACTAGGTGCTAGTGTAGGGGGGACTGGGCCTCTGTCACCTCCCTCCCCACACTGTGTGTGTGTGTGTGTCTGTGTGTGTGTGTGTGTGTGTGTGTGTGTGTGTGTGTGTGTGTGTGTGTGTGTGTGTGTGTGGAGGGGGGTGATGGGGGAACAAGTGGCCCAGAGTGTTTTCCAATAAAGGCCTTTATAGCTCTACTCAGAGAGAACAGGGTGTCAACAGAGAAAGGACACTACAAACACACACACACACAAACACAAGGACACACACTAGAACAGGTTTTCTGCCACCTAAAACATTCATACATGGTGATGTCCTGTGTTGTTCTACATGGTGATGTGCTGTGTTGTTCCCCTCTACATGGTGATGTGCTGTGTTGTTCCCCTCTACGTGGTGATGTCCTGTGTTGTTCCCCTCTACATGGTGATGTCCTGTGTTGTTCCCCTCTACATGGTGATGTCCTGTGTTGTTCTCCTCTACATGGTGATGTCCTGTGTTGTTCTCCTCTACATGGTGATGGCCTGTGTTGTTCTCCTCTACATGGTGATGTCCTGTGTTGTTCTCCTCCAAATGGTGATGTCTGTGGCTTACAGTTTTTTCCAACTGCTTACACACAAAATCGTTTCATGTCACACGATTTTTGAAACCTCTCACTCAAAGTGCAAAACTACACACCAAATGTGAAAAACCATAAGCTATTTCTCAGACTTTGACTCAGTTGTCAATTGCATAAAATGCTTTTTTCAAAATACTACACACAATTCTCAACCTAAAACACAAAAATCTAACAGGAAGTGACTTGCTTTCCTTTTCCAAACACAACCAATCAAAATGCTACACTTATTTACCAGGTCACACACACACTCCTCAGATGTGCAAACACTAATAGCTTAACTGATCACTAACCAAATCACTGCTTTACTGTAGTATAGGCCTATAAATAGGTCAAAGGTCAGATGACCTGTTTTGAACAATGGATGCCAACAATGGACAGAGAGCAAGAGGAGTAGGAGGGAGAGGAAGAGGACGAGGGCAAAGAAGAGAAGGAAGGAGAGGCATCTCTAATGAGATTAGGGCAAAATTTGTTGATCATGTGATCAACCACGGTTTGACCATGAGAGAGGCTGGACTGAGAGTCCAGCCCAATTTGAGTCGATTTACAGTGGCGTCCATAATTCGAACCTTCAGAAATGAGAACAGGTATGCAACTATCTAATGGCTATTTTAGCATTGCAGTAATGTACTGTAAAACACGTATGACTTCATAGTATTGCATAAACATTTGTAACTCTAAGCCATCCATTTACTGCACTGCATTGAATGAATGAGGTTGGTTATCATGCTGTACTACATTTTTTGTACATTGTTTACAGTTCCTATGCTGAACACATACTGTGTTTGAATTCTGTACAGAGTGGAAAGGCAAAGACATCATGGAGGACGAGGACGCTTGTTTACAGATGTACAAGAGACTGCAATTATAAATATGGTCTATGTGGGGACTTAGAGGTTGCCTCTGTCCAAGGTTGGATACGCCATGCTAGAAGATTCTTCCCTCGATGTTTGGCAAGAGAAAACCTATCTTGTGATGTGAACAAAGTATTGTGGCCAGACCCAGGCCGGAGAAGAGATGAAGCGTAGCTTAGCACTCAATTCATTTCAAAGGCCTTAATTGGCATGGGATACATATGTTTACATTGCCAAAGCAAGTGAAATAGATAATAAACAAAAGAGAGAAAAAAACAATAGAAAATTTGGCCATGTCCTGGGGCTCTGTGGGGTTTGTTTGTGTTTGTGAACAGAGCCAGGACCAGCTTGCTTAGGGGACTCCTCTCTCTCTCTCTCTCTCTCTCTCTCTGTCTCTCTTTCTTTCTCTCACTCTCTCTCTCTCTCTCTGTGACAAACAGAAATTATGATGAAACCCAGCAGGAAGCCAGGCCCAGTATGTAAGGAGGAACACTAAGTGTTGCAACACCAACAATGGACAAACATAACATGTCTCCTCTACCCTCATATGATCCCACTTCTAAATGTGTTGTTCTTAACTGATGATCCTTGCATGGGAGGATGGCAGGAGGAGCCATGGGAGGATGGCAGGAGGAGCCATGGGAGGATGGCAGGAGGAGCCATGGGAGGATGGCAGGAGGAGCCATGGGAGGATGGCAGGAGGAGCCATGGGAGGATGGCAGGAGGAGCCATGGGAGGATGGCAGGAGGAGCCATGGGAGGATGGCAGGAGGAGCCATGGGAGGATGGTAGGAGGAGCCATGGGAGGATGGCAGGAGGAGCCATGGGAGGATGGCAGGAGGAGCCATGGGAGGATGGCAGGAGGAGCCATGGGAGGATGGCAGGAGGAGCCATGGGAGGATGGCAGGAGGAGCCATGGGAGGATGGCAGGAGGAGCCATGGGAGGATGGCAGGAGGAGCCATGGGAGGATGGTAGGAGGAGCCATGGGAGGATGGCAGGAGGAGCCATGGGAGGATGGCAGGAGGAGCCATGGGAGGATGGCAGGAGCAGCCATGGGAGGATGGTAGGAGGAGCCATGGGGGATGGCAGGAGGAGCCATGGGAGGATGGCAGGAGGAGCCATGGGAGGATGGCAGGAGGAGCCATGGGAGGATGGTAGGAGGAGCCATGGGAGGATGGCAGGAGGAGCCATGGGAGGATGGCAGGAGGAGCCATGGGAGGATGGCAGGAGGAGCCATGGAAGGATGGCAGGAGGAGCCATGGGAGGATGGTAGGAGGAGCCATGGGAGGATGGCAGGAGGAGCCATGGGAGGAGGAACTTTTCCTGAGTTCAAAGAGTCCTGTTATCTCAGACATATAAGGTTTTCTTATGTCAAACACATTGATTAGTAAGACAGAGAGTGTATCTCACAGCGATGTTACATCATCTCAAGATTCAAGATCAATATGAATCACCAACACTGATCACCAACACTGGACAATTGAGGAGTGGAAAAACACTGCCTGGTGTTTCGAATCCCGGATTATGTTGTGTCTGACACACGGTAGGTCCCTTGATACCAATTGAGCAATGTTTAATGCCACAAAGAATTCAGGCTGTTCTGGAGGCAAAGGGAGGGGGGTATATCAGCTTACTTGTACGTGTGTTATGCATACATGTGTCTCCCATGACCAGTTTGATTAAGCATTTCTACATTTTAATGTGTGTCTATTTATCTTTATGTCCACGGTTTGAACATAGTTTTATCATACTACCCAGGGATGTTACAGTGTGAACAGAGTTCCATCATGCTACCCAGGGATGTTACAGTGTGAACAGAGTTCCATCATGCTACCCAGGGATGTTACAGTGTGAACAGAGTTTTATCATACTACCCAGGGATGTTACAGTGTGAACAGAGTTTCATCATGCTACCCAGGGATGTTACAGTTTGAACAGAGTTTTATCATACTACCCACGGATGTTACAGTGTGAACATAGTTTTATCATACTACCCACGGATGTTACAGTGTGAACAGAGTTCCATCATGCTACCCAGGGATGTTACAGTGTGAACAGAGTTCCATCATGCTACCCAGGGATGTTACAGTGTGAACAGAGTTTCATCATGCTACCCACGGATGTTACAGTTTGAACAGAGTTCCTTCATGCTACCCACGGATGTTACAGTTTGAACAGAGTTTTATCATACTACCCACGGATGTTACAGTTTGAACAGAGTTCCATCATGCTACCCAGGGATGTTACAGTGTGAACAGAGTTCCATCATGCTACCCAGGGATGTTACAGTTTGAACAGAGTTCCATCATGCTACCCAGGGATGTTACAGTTTGAACAGAGTTCCATCATGCTACCCAGGGATGTTACAGTGTGAACATAGTTTTATCATACTACCCACGGATGTTACAGTTTGAACAGAGTTCCATCATGCTACCCAGGGATGTTACAGTTTGAACAGAGTTCCATCATGCTACCCAGGGATGTTACAGTGTGAACATAGTTTTATCATACTACCCACGGATGTTACAGTTTGAACAGAGTTCCATCATGCTACCCACGGATGTTACAGTTTGAACAGAGTTCCATCATGCTACCCAGGGATGTTACAGTTTGAACAGAGTTCCATCATGCTACCCAGGGATGTTACAGTGTGAACATAGTTTTATCATACTACCCACGGATGTTACAGTTTGAACAGAGTTTTATCATACTACCCACGGATGTTACAGTTTGAACAGAGTTTCATCATGCTACCCAGGGATGTTACAGTGTGAACAGAGTTTCAACATGCTACCCAGGGATGTTACAGTTTGAACAGAGTTTCATCATGCTACCCACGGATGTTACAGTGTGAACAGAGTTTCAACATGCTACCCAGGGATGTTACAGTGTGAACAGAGTTTCATCATGCTACCCAGGGATGTTACAGTGTGAACAGAGTTTCATCATGCTACCCACGGATGTTACAGTGTGAACATAGTTTCATCATGCTACCCAGGGATGTTACAGTTTGAACAGAGTTTTATCATACTACCCACGGATGTTACAGTTTGAACAGAGTTTCATCATGCTACCCAGGGATGTTACAGTTTGAACAGAGTTTCATCATGCTACCCAGGGATGTTACAGTTTGAACAGAGTTTCAACATGCTACTCAGGGATGTCACAGAGGATGTAAATATGACCAGGTGACAACCTCCCTAAACCACTAGGGACCATCCCTAGGTGGAGGTGCCTGGTAACAGGGCTTTCTGAGGTAACAGTCCCCCGTCCCTCCTGCTGGCCCTCCTCTGCCCTAAGAGGAGACACAGCCCTGCTGGGAAATGACCTCCACACACCAATTACCAGTGTAACTGGGAGCCTCGGGAGCCTGCAACATTACATCAGCTCTCTGACGGTGACTCACCACGGCATGGAGAGACCAGGAAAAGCCCCTAGCCTAGACTACCTGCTGAGGTGTATGGGTAAGATGGGATAAAATCACTTTAAAAAAGAAAGAAAGTCCATTTTCTCTGACTGTAGCATACTTTTGCGGCTGGGCCTCATAAAAGCACAAAGGCATTAGAACTGTTGATTTGATGTCTATACCCAATTAGCTTACATCTGGACGCGTTATGGGAGTGAGTTTCCCTGGCTAATGATTGGGCGCTCTCACTTTTATTAGGTTAGCCTGTCTGGCGTCCTGTGGTATTTCCTGTTGGACTTTCTGGGTGATGCAGAGGGCACTTTACATGTTGGATCAAATAACACACAAAAAGCTTTTAAAAGGCAGTAATGTTTGGTTCCTCAATTTAAAACCATGTTTGGTGATGAAGCTAATTATAATAATGCAAGGGAACCCCTGGGAGTCTAGGACGCGCCTGTGGAAGTCAAATAACTGTTTGGGTTTTTGTGTGTAATTTACTTTTTTAGAGTGCGTGTTTGCGTGTGTGTGTGTGCACTGCGTGTGTGCAGTGTATGTGTGTGTGTGTGTGTGTGTGTGTGTGTGTGTGTGTGTGTGTGTGTGTGTGTGTGTGAATGCATGCATATATACTGTACATGTACATAGATAGACCTACTGTATATATTCAACAATATACCCTCACTGTACCCTTCTCCTGAGTGCTGCAGCTACTAGAACATAGTTATGATCAATCTATAAAACAGACTATTCCCCTTATTCTGATCTTACATTTGAAAGATTACACATAAAGAACACCTGCTCTTTCCATGACACAGACTGATCAGGTGAATCCAGGTGAAAGCTATGATCCCTTATTGATGTCAATTGTTAAATCCACTTCAAAACGTGTAAATGAAGGGAAGTCTTGAGACAATTGACACATGGATTGTGCATGTTACATTCAGAGGGTGAATGGGCAAGACAAAAGATTTAAGTGCCTTTGAACGGGGTATGATAGTAGATGCCAGGCGAACTGGTTTGTGTCAACAACTGCAAGCTGCTGGGTTGTTCACGCTCAACAGTTGTGTATCAAGAATGGACCACCAAGCCCATTTTAAAAGCATCCTAGCTGCATTGTATCCTGACCTACAGGTCAGCGTTCTATCTTTAGCCAGGTCCCTGATGCTGTGCTTTCAGCGGGCTGCATTGCTAGGCTTTCTAAATATAGCAGTGGTAGCCAGCAGCCAAACACAAAGGACCACTGAAAACTGAGGCTGGCGCTCCGCCTCTCCGCCTCTCTGAAATCATCTAACTGATCAATGTGTTCATCTCTGTAGGAAAACATTGATCCACTATTTCTACAGATTGACAGATCATGCTCTCTTTTATAATAATAAAAAATGTTTGCTAGGTAGCATCAGCTAGCGCTAGTCAGCTGGCTACCTGCGGCAAAAATCTGGTATTTTTCATCCTTATAGCTTGTTCTCCATCTTCTTTTTAAATAGTGAGCCAACAGTACTGTATTTCAAAATGTGTTCTTGATTTCAAAATGATAGATTGGGAATAATATAGAGTTAGAAAGCGAAATAGGGATGAAGACTTGAGTATTTTCAACAACTGCTCAATTCTGAAACATTCTAAATATTATACATACTATTCAATTCTATTCATTAAAAAAATCAAATCAAATCAAATCAAATCTTATTTGTCACATACACATGGTTAAAATAAAACATACAAATATGACTAAACTTGTTATATACTCAACTAATGATGGATAGTCTACAGTACATACCCTGGAAGTAACAGTAGTTAACTTGACTTGACATTTTCTCAATGACCTTTTAAAGCAGCAAGGATTCCATTCATAGACTTTCAAAGGTCAACAGAAAAAACGGACCAGGAAATCAGATTGCCTATAGGAAGGGGTGGCTGTCGCTCATTGTCCCAGCGACTTCCACCTACGCCAGTTTCTTTTCTTGACCACGGTGAGTGTGTCCTCTCCTGCTGTGTTGTCTCAGAGGTCTCAGACACAACAATGCTGCTGAAAAAACACCTCTTCCTCTGACTATTAACTAAAACAGTGCAGTGTTAGCTAGGGAATAGTCCACACAGACTTGACTGCCACCACTGTTAAAATAGTTCATTTCTGTGTTCCAATTTCCAAAAAACACCCTATTCCCTATCTAGGGCTCTGGTCTAAAGTAGTGCACTAAATAGGGAATAGGGTGTCATTTGGGATGCAACCCATGTCTGTATTAAAATGTAAAAACCTGGAGGGCTAAAGATTGAGGGCCTTGCTTGCTACAGGTGACATTATTGAGGTCTGGGATGTTATTTCAGTATCATATACAGTATACCATACTTACAAATTCACACAACCCACATGTTTTAGTTGAGCTACGGGCATTTACGAACTACTTGTAAATTGCTGGGCCTGGGATAACTTTTTTTCAAAAAATGAAATAATCACTCCTGAGAGAGCGTCTGACCTTCTATTTAAATTGCACCTAGAGCTCCCAGCTTCCTGTGTTCCTGTGCAAGATGCCAGGGGTCATCCCATTTGTTTGGTAGAAAAGCAATGGCAGACCTCTTACAGAATGTTCACTTCCACCACTGATGAGTCCCTAGTTTCCCAGTCTCCCAGTCTCCTATTCTCCCAGTCTCTAGTCTCCCAGTCTCCCAGTCTCCTAGTCTCCCAGTCTCCTAGTCTCCCAGTCTCCTAGTCTCCCAGTCTCCTAGTCTCCCAGTCTCCTAGTCTCCCAGTCTCCTAGTCTCCCAGTCTCCTAGTCTCCTAGTCTCCCAGTCTCCCAGTCTCCCAGTCTCCCAGTCCCTAGTCTCCCAGTCTCCTAGTCTCCCAGTCTCCCAGTCTCCTATTCTCCCAGTCTCTAGTCTCCCAGTCTCCCAGTCTCCTAGTCTCCCAGTCTCCTAGTCTCCCAGTCTCCCAGTCTCCCAGTCTCCTAGTCTCCTAGTCTCCCAGTCTCCCAGTCTCCTAGTCTCCCAGTCACCCAGTCTCCTAGTCTCCCAGTCTCCCAGTCTCCTAGTCTCCTAGTCTCCCAGTCTCCCAGTCTCATCTCCAGCCCATCTACATCAATCACCCCCACCACCAGCATATCCTTGTCCTCACAGCATAGACTTTCTCAAGCTGAATTGATATGTTTCTATGGTCAGAAGAGTAATTCAGTGGAGCTTGTCGATGGACCTCAGCCAAAACTTTTCACTACACTAACCACGTTTCCATCCACAGCTTTTATGCGAAGTCCATAGACATCAAAACAGTGTATAAAAACAAATCATGACAGCTGTGATGGGAACAGGAAGTTTCGCTACAATTTTATGGATGCCGACAGATGATTTGTTCGTTCGACATGGAGGGGTCTTATTGTGTTGGTATCATTTATTATGCGGAAAATGGCAGTGGCAACGCTTTTATGCACAAATATTGATATAATAAACATCATATCGAAGTCAACTTAGAGTCACGCCATGATATGGTGTGTGGTCCATCCACTACAACTCGGGAAACCATGCAGTTAATTAGGCTACAAATGAAATAAGTTATGATGAACCTTCACAGGTTGGTGAAAGTGCACTGTGATCTTGATGCTCATTTCTAATAAATATCGAGGGTGTTATTCTGTTGACATGATGATCGATGCTTGACTGCCATTTGACAAATAAAGACATTCTGGCTCTTATCCATAATAATGTAATCATGTAATCATGTAGAGTCTAGACTATACCCTCACAGCCTACCCTCACTGTATCTGTGAGCTGTTGGCTGGAGCACACCTGCCAAGGCCAGAGGAGGCTGCTATTTAACACAACCGTTTTTGTGACAAAACTATTGCTACAGTGATGGAAACCTATTGAACTTTAGATTTGAATTCGGTACATGAACATTTAAGGGAAAAAGTACATAACCACACACTGATTTAAACATTTGCATATTTTCTTTATTTAGGGTATTCGCATGACAATCTGTCGCCAATCGGATGGGAACCTAGCTACCGATTCTAAAATTTAAAAAATGGTGTGCTTGTCCCTTGTGGTGGATCAGAGTACAGTGAACTGAGACAGCAGGACTAACGGCTTGTGCACACTGGCACACTGTAAATTGCTGCGTTCCGCTTAGGCCGTCCAGAGTGTCTTGCTTGTGGGCGTGTTGGCAGCATATGGCAGCATGTTTGATTGTGCGTCAATAATTCAGCACAGCAGGTTTGTACCTAACTTCATATTAGCTAGCTATCTTGATGTATTTAACACTGTAAAAAACCAACTCCAAATGCATTTGTAGGTAGCTAGCTAACAGCCATGCAGGAGGGTGAAGAACACATAGTTCCTGTCCCTAGAAGTGAGGACAGAGATAATAGTAACATAATATTCAGTGCGGTGTAATTTGACTAGAATGAAGTGTGTTTCTTGTGAGGTTTTCTGTCCTCAGATACAGATATCTGTGAAGCCTGTCTACAGATGAAGAGCAGTGGTTCTCAGTCCTGGTCCTGTGGACTCAGAGGTGCACATTTTGTTTTTGCCTTAGCACTGCACAGGTGATTCAAATGATCAACTCATGATCAATATTCTAGTGGTATTTATGTCATTTGTGATGCTATCCTTGATATGATCCTGCTCTTGTCACATGCTACACATGCACGTCTGTGTGCACATGCATCTATCTATCTATCTATCTATCTATCTATCTATCTATCTATCTATCTATCTATCTATCTATCTATCTATCTATCTATCTATCTATCTATCTATCTATCTATCTATCTATCTATCCAATGTTATCATGATTTGTTAGAAAGGATATTATACTTTAGTAATCCACAATGACCTGGTGATGTAAAGTCTAATAATTACATTGTCTTCCATATTCCTACAGATACCTTGTAACTGGAGATTCCTTCAAAATGATTACCTACAGTTACCTTGTAGGTTGTAGGGCACTGCAAGGTTGGGTGACCAGGGCCATCTGGGACTGCCTCCTGGGGAATTCAGGTGTGTGAAGGCTACCTGTGTTCTGCATAACTTCCTGAGGATAGACACAAGGACCAGGAGGGGCGCTGTGTGCCAGAGGAGAAGTCTGCTGTTCTGCAGGATGTTTCAAAGATGGGGTCCAACAACGCAGAGGCAATCCATGTGGGGGAGATCTGCACCTCCTACTTCTTAGACGAGGTTGCTGTTCCCTGGCAACACCATAGACTACACTATACACAACCAAAGGCTCGTTTAAGAGCCATTCACATTGCAATGAGAGTATTCTTCAATTTACTTTGCGATGTCAACTGTAGTTATTCATTTCCCAGTTTCTCTCCCTTTGATTTCTACTTCTCAGATGAGGGTGCTGTTTAGGTAAGTGTGTGTGGTGTCCGTACAAAAACAAAACAGGCTATTTTAAGAATTCAAACAATTAGGCACCTTATAACCCAGACCTACACAGCCCTTTATCAATCTGATTGACGGATTGTGTTGTGCAGTAAGCAGGCTCAGGTGTATAACTGTGGCTCCTTCCACCTTCAAAGAATAGGCAAGAGGGCCAACCATGGAGAATAGGCAAGAGGGCCAACCATGGAGAATAGGCAAGAGGGCCAACCATGGAGAATAGGCAAGAGGGCCAACCATGGAGAATAGGCAAGAGGGCAAACCATGGAGAATAGGCAAGAGGGCCAACCATGGAGAATAGGCAAGAGGGCAAACCATGGAGAATAGGCAAGAGGGCCAACCATGGAGAATAGGCAAGAGGGCCAACCATGGAGAATAGGCAAGAGGGCCAACCATGGAGAATAGGCAAGAGGGCCAAACATGGAGAATAGGCAAGAGGGCCAACCATGGAGAATAGGCAAGAGGGCCAAACATGGAGAATAGGCAAGAGGGCCGACCATGGAGAATAGGCAAGAGGGCCAACCATGGAGAATAGGCAAGAGGGCCAACCATGGAGAATAGGCAAGAGGGCCAACCATGGAGAATAGGCAAGAGGGCCAACCACGGAGAATAGGCAAGAGGGCCAACCACGGAGAATAGGCAAGAGGGCCGACCACGGAGAATAGGCAAGAGGGCCAACCACAGAGAATAGGCAAGAGGGCCAACCACGGAGAATAGGCAAGAGGGCCGACCACGGAGAATAGGCAAGAGGGCCAACCACGGAGAATAGGCAAGAGGGCCGACCATGGAGAATATGCAAGAGGGCCAACCATGGAGAATAGGCAAGAGGGCCAACCACGGAGAATAGGCAAGAGGGCCAACCATGGAGAATAGGCAAGAGGGCCAACCACGGAGAATAGGCAAGAGGGCCGACCACGGAGAATAGGCAAGAGGGCCAACCATGGAGAATAGGCAAGAGGGCCAACCATGGAGAATAGGCAAGAGGGCCAACCATGGAGAATAGGCAAGAGGGCCAACCACGGAGAATAGGCAAGAGGGCCAACCATGGAGAATAGGCAAGAGGGCCAACCATGGAGAATAGGCAAGAGGGCCAACCATGGAGAATAGGCAAGAGGGCCAACCACGGAGAATAGGCAAGAGGGCCAACCATGGAGAATAGGCAAGAGGGCCAACCATGGAGAATAGGCAAGAGGGCCAACCATGGAGAATAGGCAAGAGGGCAAACCATGGAGAATAGGCAAGAGGGCCAACCATGGAGAATAGGCAAGAGGGCCAACCATGGAGAATAGGCAAGAGGGCCAACCATGGAGAATAGGCAAGAGGGCCAACCATGGAGAATAGGCAAGAGGGCCAACCATGGAGAATAGGCAAGAGGGCCAACCATGGAGAATAGGCAAGAGGGCAAACCATGGAGAATAGGCAAGAGGGCCAACCATGGAGAATAGGCAAGAGGGCCAACCATGGAGAATAGGCAAGAGGGCCAACCATGGAGAATAGGCAAGAGGGCCAACCATGGAGAATAGGCAAGAGGGCCAACCATGGAGAATAGGCAAGAGGGCCAACCATGGAGAATAGGCAAGAGGGCCAACCATGGAGAATAGGCAAGAGGGCAAACCATGGAGAATAGGCAAGAGGGCCAACCATGGAGAATAGGCAAGAGGGCCAACCATGGAGAATAGGCAAGAGGGCCAACCATGGAGAATAGGCAAGAGGGCCAACCATGGAGAATAGGCAAGAGGGCCAACCATGGAGAATAGGCAAGAGGGCCAACCATGGAGAATAGGCAAGAGGGCCAACCATGGAGAATAGGCAAGAGGGCCAACCATGGAGAATAGGCAAGAGGGCCAACCATGGAGAATAGGCAAGAGGGCCAACCATGGAGAATAGGCAAGAGGGCCAACCATGGAGAATAGGCAAGAGGGCCAACCATGGAGAATAGGCAAGAGGGCCAACCATGGAGAATAGGCAAGAGGGCCAACCATGGAGAATAGGCAAGAGGGCCAACCATGGAGAATAGTACGACACTTCATTATTTCTATAACTACTCTGTATTGTTTGTCCTCGTGTGTCTGTGCATGTTTTTCAGTATTCAATACTCTGCAGCCACTTAGTGTGGACACCAGGTGAGGACAAACACACATATTCCTGTTGAACACTGTCTCTTTAACTACAGTATTTTCTCAATAACAGTCTCTCTCCTTCACTTCATCCCTCTTTCCCCTTCTCCCTAAATCCTCTAGGTTATATCAGCTGTGTCGGTGAACCCCTCCCGCATCTGAACTGGCTACATAGAGGGCACAGCATGATCAGAGGTGAGAGGTCACTTGGTCGGGTCAACAGGAAGTATTATTAAACAGATGCTTTACAATGAAATACAGATAGAGATGTAGTAGTCCCCAAAGTCAGTTTTGCATTTCACCTCCTGATGATTATGATGACTGACAGTGTTAGAATAAAAAAAACACAATACTTAAACATGCTCTCTCTCTCTCTCTCTCTCTCTCTCTCCATCGGTCTCTCTCTCTCTCTCTCTCTCTCTCTCTCTCTCCATCGGTCTCTCGGCTGCAGGTATGTTTTGATGTGAGAGAGGATGCCAACCCCGAGTCCTGTCATCGCCACCTCACCCGCTCAGGTCGACTGGGAGCCATAGGCTGGTTTGCAGACACCACTAGAGACACTTTTATGTAATTGTGATGAACTGAGAGAATATTAGGGTAGCAATGTGATTCATTAATCATATTCTGTCTTCCCTGTTCCTCTGTTCTTACCTCTTTCCCTTTCTGTCTTTTACATCTCTCTCGCCACCTCCTCTTTCTTCCTCTGTATTTATAATGCACAACAGATGTGCATTGAAGTACAGATTGAACTTGTATTTATAAAATAATATTACAAGTATAATATTTATAATGCATGTATTACATATTTATAACACTTGGATAATGAACTTCTTTCAATAAAGCGTTTCACATTCTCCACTGGTTTATAATAAGTCTCTAATTTGATGAAATACTACACCTGTCCTGTGTTTATCAGATCAATGCAGATGAAGGAAATTAGATACTGAGATGAACCGGTTTTAGAAAATGTATATGATGTATAGGAAGTATAGTGTACTGTTTTATCAATTATATTTCTGTATATATGAATTACAAATCAGCCTTTACCTAGTTAAATCCTGGTTCTAGTCTATTTGATAGTTACAATATGTAACCATTGATGTCCCAGAACCAGGAATGGTAAAAACTGTTGAAGTGTATAATTGTAATACATACATGCAGACACAGCATCATTCAAAGACTGAAATATGATTCTCCTGGTATTGGATATGACTGAAAAATAATCTCAGAGGCGTTGGACTAGTAACCGGAAGGTTGCAAGATCGAATCCGCGAGCTGACAAGGTAAAAATCTGTCGTTCTGAACAAGGCAGTTAACCCACTGTTCCTAGGCCGTCATTGGAAATAAGAATGTGTTCATAACTGACTTGCCTAGTTAAATATAGGTTAATTAATTAATTAAATACCTGAACTGCACCTTTAGTTGCCAAGGTAGAGTATATGATCAGTGAATATATTAAATGTACAGGCTACAATACAGTGGTGGAAAAAGTACTCAATTGTCATACTTGAGTAAACGTAAAGATACCTTAATAGAAAATCACTCAAGTAAAAGTGAAAGTCACCCAGTAAAATACAACTTGAGTAAAAGTCGAGAAGTACTTGGTTTTAAATGTACTTAAGTATCAAAAGTAAAAGTATAAACCATTTGAAATGCCTTATATTAATCAAACCAGACGGCACCATTTAAAAAAATGGGCACCCTTCAACACTAAGACATCATTTACAAACAAAACACTTGTGTTTAGTGAGTCCCCCAGATCAGAAGCAATAGAGATGACCAGGGATGTTCTCTTGATAAGTGTGTGAATTGGACCATTTTCCTGTCAAATTGTAACGAGTACTTTCGGGTGTCAGGGAAAATGTACGGAGTAAAAGTACATTATTTTTTTAGGAATGTAGTGAAGTAAAAGTTGGCAAAAATATAAATAGTAAAGTACAGATACCCCAAAATAAACAAATTAAGTAGTACTTTAAATATTTTTACTTAAGTACTTTACACCACTGCTACAATGTGGGGATCTCATGCATAACTACATGCATAACTACATGTATATACAACTTCGATGGTTGGCACAAAGTTATATTATATTCTACTCAATCCATAGGCTTCATTAATGTCATTCAGACTGTTTTGAAGTTGATACAACTGGCTATGATTTAAAAATAAAAATAAATTATTTAACCTTTATTTAACTAGGCAAGTCAGTTAAGAACAAATTCTTATTTACAATGACGGCCTACACTGATAGCTGAGGTGCATCGCTAGGTTCTGAACAAATATGCATTCCAAAAGTTTTTGGATCGATACACAGATCGGCTACATAGCTAGCTACACATCCATAGGCATACAGGTCATTTTATCACCCACTGCACAATAAGCAAGAAAATAGTTAGCTATTTTGCCTCATTGCCTCATTGCATGGAAAATATTAGCAAGGCAAGCGTACATAATTGTACATTACATTTGCAGTAAATGCTTTAGCAGCTATATTCTTTACATCCACTGTTTCACAAGACGACAGCCTGGTTTGCTGGTTGTTTCAGGAGTCGATAAAACATTAAACACCTAGAATTACAATTTCATACTCATGTCACAACACCCATAGAGCTAGCCAGCTAGCTGGCTAATGTTAGCTAGTCAGATAGCTTGCTAAATAGTGATTTTCATAAATTAACTTAATGAAAAAAAAATGCACAATCGTTTGTCTCTACATTAACTAACATATTCCTCTCAATTGTACATTTTTTGCATGATATGCTATGATGTTATAATTACTTACATTTGCTCCCATCCTAGTATTTTTGTCAGCCATCTTTGCTGAATAAAGTCTCCAGCCTTGAGTCTCCTAGCGTCAAATTGGTAATGGGAACCACTCAATATGATTGATCATCGCCCAGTGGTCGCCGCTGGTGATTTGCATAAAGTTGGGAAATGTTGAACTTTTTCACTGCCTCCCACGCCACCTACGCGCCGCACAAAGGTCCCTCGCCCTCTCCGCTTCTCACCGCTTTCCTTCCATTGGAAATTAATGGGAAGCAGTGTTTCACAGCGCGGCACCGCCTGCTAGTGTACAAGGTGCATAAGGGTAACAATAGGTAGGACAGTGGGTCCATCTGGGATAGAAACCCAAATCCCTCTGCAACAGTGCCCCCTGGAGGTACACTGTGAATGCATTACTTACCTGCAAAAATGTCCCACCCTGCAGTAAAGACAACACACACACATGCACACATACACACACACACACACACACACACAGATAAACAGACACCAGACACACATGCACGCACAGACACACACACACATGCACGCACACACACACACCCCATGCTGTGTTTGGGAGCGGCTGCAACGTCGCTGACCTCTCCTTTCATCTCAGATCCAGTAACAACCATGTTGACTTTTCAACCCAGCCCCAGTAATAACACTGGGACTAACAAGCTTTAGACTGATATCCCTAACATCCACAGACTGGGAGCAACAAAAACCATTACATTCGTCTCAGAGCTATGAGATCTGATGAAGCTGAATGGGAGATATTTCAGTTTTATGCCTCTACTGCCTAAAACACATGCAACATGTGACAAATCTGTTGAGCCACAGAACAACATGATGAAAAAAGAGAAGATTTCATCAAACATTTCAACCCTGTTCCCTGTACTAAACAAGGCATGTCAGAATAAGCCAGTGTACCTTTTAACATTCTGAACATAGAAAAGAGAAATCAGAAACTGAGGGGAAAACGCTAAAGATCAAAAGAGCCTTTTCATGCTATCGTGTTTCTGCTCTGCCTGCTGATGATGCTAACTGATGTTGAAATGCACCACATTCTTGGTGTTTATAGAAAACCTTTCTTCTTTCCTTTCCAATAACTTCAGAAGCCTTTAACACATTTCTCTCCTCTCTCTACAATATACACGATTGATTGACATTTTCCTTTGCCTTTAATGTGAACACGATGGATCTTCCCCATTGGGTTCTCCAGCACTTCTGGGAAATGGTCAATTCAGTCAATGTCCTGGTGGAGAAGATCATACCGTCGGAACACACCCAGTTAAAGGAGAGAAAGCAGAGGATGATCCCAGGTTGTCACCTCAAAGGGAAGAAGATTATGTTGAGGAAACAGATGGGCTGGTAACCTCTTTCACACCTATCTGGACAGAGGGTCTTTACGAGGGGTTGTGGGGGGACTCTTATATCCTTGGATCTCCAGGGCCAGTCAGAGTCAGTGTGTCCAATCCCTGTGTAATCCCCCACCAGTTTGTTCTGCACATTTCACGCCAGGTGGGGGGAGGGGCATAACTCACAGGCCCCATAACTCACAGAATGGGGTCTGGCTGCTTCAGGCGAGGTGGCAGGTACCCCTGTCAGATGAAAGAAGACAACAAAGACAGCCCCTTTGGACACAGAGCGTGGCAGCCCAGGGGAAAACGGGCACCCCAGTGGCTGATGGGACGAGATGGGGAGGAGTGACACCTCGTGACTCTGTGAAGTCTGTTGAGGGTCTGTTTCTGCCATCAGGATCAGTAGACGTCTCAGTGACAGCATCACATCATTCTGAAGATCCAAGTCATCATCAACCTGGGCTCCATGTTTTTACAGGACAGACGGGAGTGGCTGACTCACTGGGAGAAGAGGATATTGGGCAAGGGCATTCTGAATCTCTACAGGCCCTTGTTATGATATGGGGGGGAGGGTTCGTGTTATAGACAAACACACTACCATGATACACTTCCACACTCCATCCCCAGGTGGCAGCACTAAAATGGTCTATCTGCTGAGCCAAGCTTTTATTTGCACACAGGTGCTACCAATTAAGATGATTGTCAGTCCGGGAGAGAGAGGAGGTCGGAAACCTCTCAGAGGCCTTTCTTTGTGTTAGTCAACCTCTGAAGTTGGGAATGCTTTTTTGTAGTTGTTTTTTTGTACATATTTATATTGTCATCATGAATAATCTGCTTGGATTGGCCATTGGAGTCATGACAGAGCTGGCCCTGGCCCTAAGGTGGCTGTCTCCTGGGCACATTCAACACCTGGTCGCATATACTTACTTCTCACATTTATGCACACATCAAATCTGAGCACTGCTGCACTAGGGAGAGAGGCTTGCTCTCTATTGCTGCAGCTGCGGAGGGGCCGGTGTTTGTGAGATGGGAGCGTGCAGATGGAGGGAGAAAGAGGGAGACGCTGTAGCCAAGGCAACTCGGCGACAGCCAAGACTTGCTAACTTGTAGCAGCCACAACGTTATTTATCATCCCATATAACAGTGCCTGTCTTGACTGGAGTAGCCTAGAGAAGCTAGCTACACAGTATAGCTAGCTAGGCTAATTGAAGCTACATGCTGCGCCCATTCGGATATACCACAACCCCATTCAGTAAAATCCAACCCCATTCAAATAAACCACAACCCCATTCACATAAACCACAACCCCATTCAGTAAAATCCAACCCCATTCAAATAAACCACAACCCCATTCACATAAACCACAACCCCATTCATATAAAACACAACCCAATTCATATAAACCACAACCCCATTCATATAAACCACAACCCAATTCATATAAACCACAACCCCATTCACATAAACCACAACCCCATTCACATAAACCACAACCCCATTCATATAAACCACAACCCAATAAAAACCACAACCCCATTCATAAACCACAACCCCATTCACATAAACCACAACCCCATTCATATAAAACACAACCCCATTCATATAAACCACAACCCAATTCATATAAACCACAACCCCATTCATATAAACCACAACCCAATTCATATAAACCACAACCCCATTCATATAAAACACACCCCATTCATATAAACCCAACCCAATTCATATAAACCACAACCCAATTCATATAAACCACAACCCCATTCATATAAACCACAACCCAATTCATTCCACAACCCCATATAAAACCACAACCCCATTCACATAAACCACAACCCACAATAAACCACAACCCAATTCATATAAACCACAACCCCATTCATATAAACCACAACCCCATTCACATAAACCACAACCCAATTCAATAAACCACAACCCCATTCATATAAAACCACAACCCCATTCATATAAAACACAACCCAATAAAAACCACAACCCAATTCATATAAACCACAACCCCATTCATATAAACCACAACCCCATTCATATAAACCACAACCCCATTCATATAAAACACAACCCCATTCATATAAACCACAACCCATTCATTCATATAAACCACAACCCAATTCATATAAACCACAACCCCATTCATATAAACCACAACCCAATTCATATAAACCACAACCCCATTCACATAAACCACAACCCCATTCACATAAACCACAACCCCATTCATATAAAACACAACCCCATTCATATAAACCACAACCCAATTCATATAAACCACAACTCTATTCAGATAAACCAACAGCCTACCTGTTGGTTGCTCGTTAAACCAGCCTACTCCTGTTCATTTCACAAACTTTTAATTCCGTCATTTTATTCCAAGTTGCATTGCATTAGTGAACTCTGCTACACACTTGCTACACATTGAGCCTCTTTGCTGCTTTGACTGGGCAACGTAAACAACAAGCTCCACATGGGTCGGCCACCGGTCTATTTATGAGGAGCACGTCATTGAAAAGTTTGTTGTTCTAATTTTTTACAATTTCACATGTATACTGACATTTTATTTAGAAAAAGCGTTAAAATACATGAAAGTATATGAAAATACAGTGACATAGCAGACATTGTTTGTCAAATAAAGTTGAAGTCAAATTATAGTTTAAAATTAAACAAACCAAAAAATACCTTTCTTTACCTTTAAAAATATATATATATTACAGAACAAGAAAAAAAAAACACAAAAAACACACAACATTAATCTAACATAAACACTTGCGACAGCCTCTTTAATTTCTTCCATTTCTCATCCATACAGGATGAGACATGAATGATTCATGGCCCAGTATGCACTGGGACAGGAAATGGAAACAAATAGAGGGAGGCTTAGGCTGCGTCCCAAATGGCACCCAATTCTTTATAAAACACTGCTTATGACCAGGCCCGGGGAATAGGGTGCCATTTGGGACGTAACCCAGGCTAAAACCCCAGCCAGCCAGGTCCCCCAGCCCCAGTCCCCCAGCCCACCTCTCAGCTGCAGCCTGTCTGAGTGACTGAGAGAGCCCCTCTGTGGCGCAAGGCTACTCCCCCGGTAAGTGCAATGGGGAGTATCAACATTCCTCCAACTAGGCTATACAACAGTACAGCACTGCCCACTCATTTATAAAAGAGAAGCTGATGTAGGAGAAATGTTGTGGTCTGTCTGTAAGGACTGCTCTGACCCTCTCTCCCTCAGTGTGGCTCCAGCTGCAGGTGATGTTGCGTGGGGAACATTGGAGTAGAGGAGTGAGGCACATACTGGAAATGAGGGATGAGTTACCCTACATACAGTACTGTGTAGAATGTTCTCCACTAACAACACTGAGGGATGAGTTACCCTACATACAGTACTGTGTAGAATGTTCTCCACTAACAACACTGAGGGATGAGTTACCCTACATACATTACTGTGTAGAATGTTCTCCACTAACAACACTGAGGGATGAGTTACCCTACATACAGTACTGTGTAGAATGTTCTCCACTAACAACACTGAGGGATGAGTTACCCTACATACATTACTGTGTAGAATGTTCTCCACTAACAACACTGAGGTATGAGTTACCCTACATACAGTACTGGGTAGAATGTTCTCCACTAACAACACTGAGGGATGAGTTACCCTACATACAGTACTGTGTAGAATGTTCTCCACTAACAACACTGAGGGATGAGTTACCCTACATACATTACTGTGTAGAATGTTCTCCACTAACAACACTGAGGGATGAGTTACCCTACATACAGTACTGTGTAGAATGTTCTCCACTAACAACACTGAGGGATGAGTTACCCTACATACAGTACTGGGTAGAATGTTCTCCACTAACAACACTGAGGGATGAGTTACCCTACATACAGTACTGTGTAGAATGTTCTCCACTAACAACACTGAGGTATGAGTTACCCTACATACAGTACTGTGTAGAATGTTCTCCACTAACAACACTGAGGGATGAGTTACCCTACATACAGTACTGGGTAGAATGTTCTCCACTAACAACACTGAGGTATGAGTTACCCTACATACAGTACTGTGTCGAATGTTCTCCACTAACAACACTGAGGTATGAGTTACCCTACATACAGTACTGGGTAGAATGTTCTCCACTAACAACACTGAGGGATGAGTTACCCTACATACATTACTGTGTAGAATGTTCTCCACTAACAACACTGAGGGATGAGTTACCCTACATACAGTACTGTGTAGAATGTTCTCCACTAACAACACTGAGGGATGAGTTACCCTACATACAGTACTGGGTAGAATGTTCTCCACTAACAACACTGAGGGATGAGTTACCCTACATACAGTACTGGGTAGAATGTTCTCCACTAACAACACTGAGGGATGAGTTACCCTACATACAGTACTGGGTAGAATGTTCTCCACTAACAACACTGAGGGATGAGTTACCCTACATACAGTACTGTGTAGAATGTTCTCCACTAGCAAAACCGCAGTGTCAGAATTAGATGTTTTCTAAGGTTTCATCCCACATCAGTAGTGCGCTATATAGGGAATAGGGTGCCATTTGGGATATACATAGATAATGTACTGTATGTATGGCATATAGCTAATGTATTTATAAAATATATATATATAATAAGAATAAGAATTATTGTCTAGAGACAGTGACAAAAGGACAGGAAGTTAAGAGAGACATTATTATGACATTATTCAAATCCACTCCAACACAGTACTGTAGATGTGCTGTAGGTAGCAGCAGTGTAACCTCTAGATCACCTGACCAGCGCTCCACACCACGGTGTTCCTATCATGACAACACACTGAGATAGACTCCAGCGCTCCACACCACGTCTCTGGTGTTCCTATCATGACAACACACTGAGATAGACTCCAGCGCTCCACACCACGTCTCTGGTGTTCCTATCATGACAACACACTGAGATAGACTCCAGCGCTCCACACCACGTCTCTGGTGTTCCTATCATGACAACACACTGAGATAGACTCCAGCGCTCCACACCACGTCTCTGGTGTTAATATCATGACAACACACTGAGATAGACTCCAGCGCTCCACACCACATCTCTGGTGTTCCTATCATGACAACACACTGAGATAGACTCCAGCGCTCCACACCACGTCTCTGGTGTTAATATCATGACAACACACTGAGATAGACTCCAGCGCTCCACACCACATCTCTGGTGTTCCTATCATGACAACACACTGAGATAGACTCCAGCGCTCCACACCACGTCTCTGGTGTTCCTATCATTTACAACACACTGAGATAGACTCCAGCGCTCCACACCACGTCTCTGGTGTTCCTATCATGACAACACACTGAGATAGACTCCAGCGCTCCACACCACATGTCTCTGTTGTTAATATCATGACAACACACTGAGATAGACTCCAGCGCTCCACACCACGTCTCTGGTGTTCCTATCATGACAACACACTGAGATAGACTCCAGCGCTCCACACCACACGTCTCTGGTGTTCCTATCATGACAACACACTGAGATAGACTCCAGCGCTCCACACCACGTCTCTGGTGTTCCTATCATGACAACACACTGAGATAGACTCCAGCGCTCCACACCACGTCTCTGGTGTTCCTATCATGACAACACACTGAGATAGACTCCAGCGCTCCACACCACGTCTCTGGTGTTAATATCATGACAACACACTGAGATAGACTCCAGCGCTCCACACCACGTCTCTGATGTTAATATCATGACAACACACTGAGATAGACTCCAGCGCTCCACACCACATCTCTGGTGTTCCTATCATGACAACACACTGAGATAGACTCCAGCGCTCCACACCACGTCTCTGGTGTTAATATCATGACAACACACTGAGATAGACTCCAGCGCTCCACACCACATCTCTGGTGTTCCTATCATGACAACACACTGAGATAGACTCCAGCGCTCCACGCCACGTCTCTGATGTTCCTATCATGACAACACACTGAGATAGACTCCAGCGCTCCACACCACATCTCTGGTGTTCCTATCATGACAACACACTGAGATAGACTCCAGCGCTCCACGCCACGTCTCTGATGTTAATATCATGACAACACACTGAGATAGACTCCAGCGCTCCACACCACACGTCTCTGATGTTAATATCATGACAACACACTGAGATAGACTCCAGCGCTCCACACCACGTCTCTGGTGTTCCTATCATGACAACACACTGAGATAGACTCCAGCGCTCCACACCACGTCTCTGGTGTTCCTATCATGACAACACACTGAGATAGACTCCAGCGCTCCACGCCACGTCTCTGATGTTAATATCATGACAACACACTGAGATAGACTCCAGCGCTCCACACCACGAGATAGACTCTCTGGTGTTCCTATCATGACAACACACTGAGATAGACTCCAGCGCTCCACACCACGTCTCTGATGTTAATATCATGACAACACACTGAGATAGACTCCAGCGCTCCACACCACGTCTCTGGTGTTAATATCATGACAACACACTGAGATAGACTCCAGCGCTCCACACCACGTCTCTGGTGTTAATATCATGACAACACACTGAGATAGACTCCAGCGCTCCACACCACGTCTCTGATGTTAATATCATGACAACACACTGAGATAGACTCCAGCGCTCCACACCACCTCTCTGGTGTTCCTATCATGACAACACACTGAGATAGACTCCAGCGCTCCACACCACGTCTCTGGTGTTAATATCATGACAACACACTGAGATAGACTCCAGCGCTCCACACCACGTCTCTGGTGTTCCTATCATGACAACACACTGAGAAAGACTCCAGCGCTCCACACCACGTCTCTGGTGTTAATATCATGACAACACACTGAGATAGACTCCAGCGCTCCACACCACGTCTCTGGTGTTCCTATCATGACAACACACTGAGATAGACTCCAGCGCTCCACACCACGTCTCTGGTGTTCCTATCATGACAACACACTGAGAAAGACTCCAGCGCTCCACACCACGTCTCTGGTGTTAATATCATGACAACACACTGAGATAGACTCCAGCGCTCCACACCACGTCTCTGGTGTTAATATCATGACAACACACTGAGATAGACTCCAGCGCTCCACACCACGTCTCTGGTGTTCCTATCATGACAACACACTGAGATAGACTCCAGCGCTCCACACCACGTCTCTGGTGTTCCTATCATGACAACACACTGAGATAGACTCCAGCGCTCCACACCACGTCTCTGGTGTTCCTATCATGACAACACACTGAGATAGACTCCAGCGCTCCACACCACGTCTCTGGTGTTCCTATCATGACAACACACTGAGATAGACTCCAGCGCTCCACACCACGTCTCTGGTGTTAATATCATGACAACACACTGAGATAGACTCCAGCGCTCCACACCACGTCTCTGGTGTTCCTATCTTGACAACACACTGAGATAGACTCCAGCGCTCCACACCACGTCTCTGGTGTTCCTATCATGACAACACACTGAGATAGACTCCAGCGCTCCACGCCACGTCTCTGATGTTAATATCATGACAACACACTGAGATAGACTCCAGCGCTCCACACCACGTCTCTGGTGTTAATATCATGACAACACACTGAGATAGACTCCAGCGCTCCACACCACACGTCTCTGGTGTTCCTATCATGACAACACACTGAGATAGACTCCAGCGCTCCACACCACACGTCTCTGATGTTAATATCATGACAACACACTGAGATAGACTCCAGCGCTCCACACCACGTCTCTGGTGTTAATATCATGACAACACACTGAGATAGACTCCAGCGCTCCACACCACGTCTCTGGTGTTCCTATCATGACAACACACTGAGATAGACTCCAGCGCTCCACACCACGTCTCTGGTGTTAATATCATGACAACACACTGAGATAGACTCCAGCGCTCCACACCACCTCTCTGGTGTTCCTATCATGACAACACACTGAGATAGACTCCAGCGCTCCACACCACCTCTCTGGTGTTCCTATCATGACAACACACTGAGATAGACTCCAGCGCTCCACACCACCTCTCTGGTGTTCCTATCATGACAACACACTGAGATAGACTCCAGCGCTCCACACCACCTCTCTGGTGTTCCTATCATGACAACACACTGAGATAGACTCCAGCGCTCCACACCACGTCTCTGGTGTTCCTATCATGACAACACACTGAGATAGACTCCAGCGCTCCACACCACGTCTCTGGTGTTAATATCATGACAACACACTGAGATAGACTCCAGCGCTCCACACCACGTCTCTGTTGTTAATATCATGACAACACACTGAGATAGACTCCAGCGCTCCACACCACGTCTCTGGTGTTAATATCATGACAACACACTGAGATAGACTCCAGCGCTCCACACCACGTCTCTGGTGTTAATATCATGACAACACACTGAGATAGACTCCAGCGCTCCACACCACGTCTCTGGTGTTCCTATCATGACAACACACTGAGATAGACTCCAGCGCTCCACACCACGTCTCTGGTGTTCCTATCATGACAACACACTAAGATAGACTCCAGCGCTCCACACCACGTCTCTGGTGTTCCTATCATGACAACACACTGAGATAGACTCCAGCGCTCCACACCACGTCTCTGAGTTAATATCATGACAACACACTGAGATAGACTCCAGCGCTCCACACCACATCTCTGGTGTTCCTATCATGACAACACACTGAGATAGACTCCAGCGCTCCACACCACGTCTCTGGTGTTCCTATCATGACAACACACTGAGATAGACTCCAGCGCTCCACACCACGTCTCTGGTGTTAATATCATGACAACACACTGAGATAGACTCCAGCGCTCCACACCACATCTCTGGTGTTCCTATCATGACAACACACTGAGATAGACTCCAGCGCTCCACACCACGTCTCTGGTGTTAATATCATGACAACACACTGAGATAGACTCCAGCGCTCCACACCACGTCTCTGGTGTTAATATCATGACAACACACTGAGATAGACTCCAGCGCTCCACACCACGTCTCTGGTGTTCCTATCATGACAACACACTGAGATAGACTCCAGCGCTCCACACCACGTCTCTGGTGTTAATATCATGACAACACAATGAGATAGACTCCAGCGCTCCACACCACGTCTCTGGTGTTCCTATCTCCACACCACGTCTCTGGTGTTCCTATCATGACAACACACTGAGATAGACTCCAGTGCTCCACACCACGTCTCTGGTGTTCCTATCATGACAACACACTGAGATAGACTCCAGCGCTCCACACCACGTCTCTGGTGTTCCTATCATGACAACACACTGAGATAGACTCCAGCGCTCCACACCACATCTCTGGTGTTCCTATCATGACAACACACTGAGATAGACTCCAGCGCTCCACACCACGTCTCTGGTGTTCCTATCATGACAACACACTGAGATAGACTCCAGCGCTCCACACCACATGTCTCTGTTTAACCTCACACACACACATAATGCATACACAAACACACACACTTGCGCACACACACACATACAGTAGATGAATATACTCAGGACCCTCGCCCACTTGACCCGGCTGCATTTTTCATGCTCTGAAAACAGCCGTTCATTCCTCTGTTATCCCCTGCTAACATTATACTGTAGCAAGATAGGAGGGATGCTGACATCCCTCAGACAGACAAAATGTAATCAGAACACATCAGAGCGTAAAAGCCAAATATAGACCACCCCAAGAGGATACGTCCCAAATGGCACCCTATTCCTGATATAGTGCACTACTTTTGACCAGAACTGATTTCAGCCATGGTCAAAAGTAGTGCACTAAATGGGGAACAGGGTGCCATTTGAGATGCAACCCAAACCTCTGAGGCCATGCACTATAAACCTGTCTCTCACCTCTCAGCCTTCCTCCTTTCTCTGAGCCTCTGTCTGTCTCCACTTCTTCCCAATCTGGCAATACAGTACATATTAACTGTCCCAATCTGGCCCTGCCAAGCACTACATATCAATAGTCCCAATCTGGCCCTGCCCAGCACTACATAACAACAGTCCCAATCTGGCCCTGCCCAGCACTACATATCAACAGTCCCAATCTGGCCCTGCCCAGCACTACATATCAACAGTCCCAATCTGGCCCTGCCCAGCACTACATATCAACAGTCCCAATCTGGCCCTGCCCAGAACTACATATCAACAGTCCCAATCTGGCCCTGCCAAGCACTACATATCAACAGTCCCAATCTGGCCCTGCCCAGCACTACATAACAGTCCCAATCTGGCCCTGCCCAGAACTACATATCAACAGTCCCAATCTGTCCCTGCCAAGCACTACATATCAACAGTCCCAATCTGGCCCTGCCCAGCACTACATATCAACAATCCCAAATCCCTCTAAACAGCATATATACCATAATGTATACATAATTTACTCATTATGGGAAAGCTATTACTATCATGTATCACATTGTTTTGCAGGTAAAGTAGGTGATCAAATAAATTAAGATCCTACATCTGTAATATGTACATTTAGGTAGGAAAATTAGTGTCCGTGTGTGTGTGGGGGGGATTGCGTCATCTGTGAATCTGTTGGGGCAGTATGCGAATTGGAGTGGGTCCAGGGTGTCTGGGATAGGTGTTGATCTGAGCCATGACCAGCCTTTCAAAGCATTTCATGGCTATAGATGTGATTTCTACGGGACGATAGTCATTTAGACAGGTTACCTTGGCGTTCTTAGGTACAGGGACTATGGTGGTCTCCTTGAAACATGTAGGTATTACAGACTGGGTCAGGGAGAGATTGAAAAAGACACTTGCCAGCTGGTCAGCACGCGTCCTGTATCCTGTATCAAATTGTACTGCAAAGTAGGTGAAATGTGCTGTATAAAACATGCATTTATGAAAAGTTATGGAGAGATGTTTTCAGCCTCAATCATTTCTGAGGAGATACTGTGAAAAGTGCATAGCTTGAATGGAAAACTACATTATATTTTATCATAAGCGCATGACACAGTTTATCAAGTGATTTGTTGGCACATAGCTAATATTCTTGTTTATTGCCAGACAGGCATGAAACCATTTACTTCCTGCCCTCATAACTAAATGCTAAGTAGGTAAATAAATAAATACAAGAAGCATTTGACAGAAGAGCACACTGTTGCCTGGTAACCTAATGGCATGCTGAGGATTCATCTCGGAATTAAACAGAACAACTACCACAGCCTACAAGCCTTTCAATTGCCCTCTGTAGAATTCTCTATTCCCAAATGACAACAATGTACTACAATATACAGCAAAATGTACACATATAGTCTCCCTACTGTCTGATGTATAGCTACTGCACTGTCTGATGTATAGTAACTGTACTGTCTGATGTATAGCAACTGTACTGTCTGATGTATAGCAACTGTCTGATGTATAGTAACTGTACTGTCTGATGTATAGTAACTGAACTGTCTGATGTATAGCAACTGTCTGATGTATAGTAACTGTACTGTCTGATGTATAGCAACTGTCTGATGTATAGTAACTGAACTGTCTGATGTATAGTAACTGTACTGTCTGATGTATAGCAACTGCACTGTCTGATGTATAGCAACTGTACTGTCTGATGTATAGCAACTGTCTGATGTATAGTAACTGTACTGTCTGATGTATAGTAACTGTACTGTCTGATGTATAGTAACTGTACTGTCTGATGTATAGTAACTGTACTGTCTGATGTATAGCAACTGCACTGTCTGATGTATAGTAACTGAACTGTCTGATGTATAGTAACTGTACTGTCTGATGTATAGTAACTGTACTGTCTGATCTATAGCAACTGTACTGTCTGATGTATAGTAACTGTCTGATGTATAGTAACTGTCTGATGTATAGTAACTGTACTGTCTGATGTATAGCAACTGACTGATATATAGTAACTGTCTGATTTACAGTAACTGTCTGATGTATATTAACTGTCTGATGTATAGTAACTGTACTGTCTGATTCATAGTAACTGTACTGTCTGATGTATAGTAACTGTACTGTCTGATGTATAGCAACTGCACTGTCTGATGTATAGTAACTGTACTGTCTGATGTATAGTAACTGTACTGTCTGATGTATAGTAACTGTACTGTCTGATGTATAGTAACTGTACTGTCTGATGTATAGTAACTGAACTGTCTGATGTATAGTAACTGTACTCTCTGATGTATAGCAACTGACTGATATATAGTAACTGTCTGATGTACAGTAACTGTCTGATGTATAGTAACTGTATTGTCTGATTCATAGTAACTGTCTGATGTATAGTAACTGTACTGTATGATGTATTGTAACTGTACTGTCTGATGTATAGTAACTGTATGATGTATAGTAACTGTCTGATAAAAAGTAACTGTATGATGGATAGTAACTGTCTGATATATAGTAACTGTCTGATGTATAGTAACTGTCTGATGTATAGTAACTGTCTGATGTATAGTAACTGTCTGATGTATAGTAACTGTCTGATGTATAGTAACTGTATGATGTATAGTAACTATCTGATGAATAGTAACTGTCTGATGTATAGTAACTGTACTGTCTGATGAATAGTAACTGTCTGATGTATAGTAACTGTACTGTCTGATGCATAGTAACTGTACTGTCTGATGTATATTAACTGTCTGATGTATAGTAACTGTACTGTATGATGTATTGTAACTGTACTGTCTTATGTATAGTAACTGTATGATGTATAGTAACTGTCTGATGTATAGTAACTGTCTGATGTATAGTAGCTGTCTGATGAATAGTAACTGTCTGATGAATAGTAACTGTCTGATGTATAGTAACTGTATGATGTATAGTAACTGTCTGATGTATAGTAACTGTACTGTCTGATGAATAGTAACTGTTTGATGTATAGTAACTGTCTGATGTATAGTAACTGTCTGATGTATAGTAACTGTCTGATGAATAGTAACTGTACTGATGTATAGTAACTGTATGTATAGTAACTGTCTGATGTATAGTAACTGTCTGATGTATAGTAACTGTACTGTCTGATGTATAGTAACTGTACTGTCTGATGTATAGTAACTGTACTGTCTGATATATAGTAACTGTACTGTGATGTATAGTAACTGTATGATGTATAGTAACTGTACTGTCTGATGTATAGTAACTGTCTGATGTATAGTAACTGTCTGATGTATAGTAACTGTATGATGTATAGTAACTGTACTGTATGATGTATAGTAACTGTCTGATGTATAGTAACTGTCTGATGTATAGTAACTGTACTGTCTGATGTATAGTAACTGTCTGATGTATAGTAACTGTCTGATGTATAGTAACTGTCTGATGTATAGTAACTGTCTGATGTATAGTAACTGTACTGTCTGATATATATTAACTGTCTGATGTATAGTAACTGTACTGTATGATGTATTGTAACTGTACTGTCTGATGTATAGTAACTGAACTGTCTGATGTATAGTAACTGTACTGTCTGATGTATAGTAACTGTACTGTCTGATGTATAGTAACTGAACTGTCTGATGTATAGTAACTGTATGATGTATATTAACTGTCTGATATATAGTAACTGTATGATGTATAGTAACTGTACTGTCTATGTATAGTAACTGTCTGATGTATAGTAACTGTACTGTCTGATGTATAGTAACTGTACAATGTATAGTAACTGTCTGATGTATAGTAACTGTATGATGTATAGTAACTGTATGATGTATAGTAACTGTATGATGGATAGTAACTGTCTGATGTATAGTAACTGTCTGATGTATAGTAACTGTATGATGTATAGTAACTGTCTGATGTATAGTAACTGTCTGATGTATAGTAACTGTACTGTCTGATGTATAGTAACTGTCTGATGTATAGTAACTGTATGATGTATAGTAACTGTCTGATGTATAGTAACTGTCTGATGTATAGTAACTGTCTGATGTATAGTAACTGTACTGTCTGATGAATAGTAACTGTCTGATGTATAGTAACTGTATGATGTATAGTAACTGTCTGATGTATAGTAACTGTACTGTCTGATGTATAGTAACTGTCTGATGTATAGTAACTGTACTGTCTGATGTATAGTAACTGTACTGTCTGATGTATAGTAACTGTCTGATGTATAGTAACTGTATGATGTATAGTAACTGTACTGTCTGATGTATAGTAACTGTCTGATGTATAGTAACTGTACTGTCTGATATATAGTAACTGTACTGTGTGATGTATAGTAACTGTATGATGTATAGTAACTGTCTGATGTATAGTAACTGTCTGATGTATAGTAACTGTACTGTCTGATATATAGTAACTGTACTGTGTGATGTATAGTAACTGTATGATGTATAGTAACTGTCTGATGTATAGTAACTGTATGCTGTATAGTAACTGTCTGATGTATAGTAACTGTCTGATGTATAGTAACTGTCTGATGTGTAGTAACTGTATGATGTATAGTAACTGTATGATGTATAGTAACTGTACTGTCTGATGTATACTAACTGTATGATGTATATTAACTATCTGATATATAGTAACTGTATGATGAATAGTAACTGTACTGTCTGATGTATAGTAACTCTCTGATGTATAGTAACTCTCTGATGTATAGTAACTGTCAATGTATAGTAGCTGTCTGATATATATTAACTGTATGATGTATAGTAACTGTCTGATGTATAGTAACTCTCTGATGTATAGTAACTCTCTGATGTATAGTAACTGTCAATGTATAGTAGCTGTCTGATATATATTAACTGTATGATGTATAGTAACTGTATGATGCATAGTAACTGTCTGAGGTATAGTAACTGTCTGATGTATAGTAACTGTATGATATATATTAACTGTATGATGTATATTAACTGTATGATGTATAGTAACTGTAGGATGTATAGTAACTGTATGATGTATAGTAACTGTCTGATGTATAGTAACTGTCTGATGTATAGTAACTGTATGATATATATTAACTGTATGATGTATATTAACTGTATGATGTATAGTAACTGTATGATATATAGTAACTGTATGATGTATATTAACTGTATGATGAATAGTAACTGTCTGATGTATAGTAACTGTACTGTCTGATGTATAGTAACTGTCTGATGTATAGTAACTGTCTGATGTATAGTAACTGTCTGATGTATAGTAACTGTATGATGTATAGTAACTGTACTGTATGATGTATAGTAACTGTCTTATGAATAGTAACTGTCTGATATATAGTAACTGTACTGTCTGATGTATAGTAACTGTCTGATGTATAGTAACTGTAGGATGTATAGTAACTGTATGATGTATAGTAACTGTGTGATGTATAGTAACTGTCTGATGTATAGTAACTGTCTGATGTATAGTAACTGTCTGATGTATAGTAACTGTCTGATGTATAGTAGGATATTGACTGACCATAAACACATTCTATTAGTCAAAAATGACATTATTTATATTGTTACTGCCTATATATCTACTGTACGTATGAAACTTACAGTAATAAGGTTAACTGCTTTATGTTGTTGAAACTGATTCTATAATGCATTTCAATTTGTCAAGTTAAAACTGATTACTGTTGGTGAAAATGCTGGTTAAATTGACGGCACACATTTTCAATGTGTGAAATTCAATGTGTGAAATATGACTAACTTCAGAGCTTCTCATTTCGGTTCGCATATTGGCAATAATTACATAGCAAAATATGATATATGATTTTTTTGCTCCTAATTTTCAAATTGTTCGATTAGTAATGTTATTTTTTACACAGTCATGTTATAAAGCACATGACTGTTGACTACTGTGCTGTATATCATTCCTCTGACCAGTGTCATCATACATACTTCCTCTTCCTCCATCCCAAATGGCACCCTATTCCCTATATAGTGCAGCTACTTTTGACAAGAGCCCTAAGGGGAATAGGGTGCCATTTTGGACACATCACTGTTGTGAACCTCAGTACTCCCAAACCCTCCACTCTCACATGACTTTAACTGTCATTAGTCTGGTGAAAAGGCCAACAAGGGGGCTCCCAAAGGCCATTTCATATCAATAGGAGAATAATAAAAAGAACCAAATGTTCAGCATTTCTTCTTTCAGTTCCCTTACATGTCCCTCTCTACATTACAGGTCAGGTTTCAGTAAGATGTGAGGAAAACACAGCCAGACACACTGTATAACAAGGCATCAAATCAAACCTGCTGTGGAGACATCTACTATATCAAAGGAGTTTTTGTGGAACAGAAACTATGATGACCAAGTCATTCAACAACAGGCCTTTAGTTTCAATTCCCTCTAAACTACAAGGCAATGCACACTTCTCTTTACTGTGACAAGTCCCATTTGAAACAATATCTACGTCCTAAATGGCACTCTATTCACTCGACAGTGCACTACTTTTTACCAGGGCCCATGTTCAACAAGTGCTGCTCCAACTGGTTGAATGAACACATTCACAGGCATTATTCTTTCCTGTGAACAATGTGTCAAAACAATAAACAATTATCATCAAACTCAGTAAACACATTACATTACATTCATTTTGCATTCACAGTGTTATCGCAGAATTGGACCGACAAGTAAAATATCCAACTAGACATGAATGTATTGTCAGTGTGTGTTGACTAGCAGCACGTACTGTGCTGTGTCTCATTGGATCTGACTTGCCAATGTGCTTAGTGATATGGCCACACCTCTACGGACGTACATTATCATAATCTACAAGTGACTAACAATACCTGTCAAATCAACGTGTTTCGTCCCTCTGTATTTAATCCAACAAAAATGTTTTAATCTAAGCAACATTTTGGTAGCATGAAACTGAGGCTGCATCCCAAATGGTGTCCTATTCCTTATATAGTGACCAGCTCTGTCAAATGCAGTGCACTATATAGGGAAAAGGGTGCCAATCAGGATGCACTGTGTCAAACCTACTGTAAGTACATGGAGCTGTTAAAATGACTCGGTCCATCCATGACACAGCTCAGATGGTACCTGCCCCCTCAAGCCATCTGAACAGCACAGAGTGGACATCTGTGAGCCCTCGCACTGCCAAGAAAAAGTCTGATGTAAAAATATCATCAATATTCTGAGGTGGAGAAAAGACTGAAGGGTCGTTTGCACGTGGTCTGAGAAGGGCTTTCATATCAAAACACATGAGCATTTTGTTCTTGTCACAGTTGAAAATGTCAAGTGAATACTGGCCCCCGCTTCCTGTGTTTTCTCATTACCACACCGAAATAAGAGTTGGCTTTGGTCAACATCTGACACCTCGAGACAGAACATTGGCAGATACAATAGCTTCATAAAACCTGAAATTTACTCAAAAATCGAATCAAAGCCATCTAGCAGCATGTCTGCAAAAAGTTACCATAGGAAACTTGGCAACTCAAACACTGGAGTCAACAAGACAGTCAAATATGCCCTTTCACCAAAATCACAACATCCCTACAGCCAATGCTGATTGATATTTCATTGAGCTGTCCACTCTTGGATTTAGAGTCAAATCTGAAAAAATATTTTAAAATTACAAGGAATCAATGTTGACATCCTGTTTTTGTATCTTAAGATACTTTTTATTGTGTAGGGGGAATGGGGGGATATCACTTACCACTAGCTGGATCTGTCGTATGGTTGTCTGTGAGACGTAACGCTCGTAGGCGATCAGCCAGGATGACCGTGGTGGGTTTATAACTCTGCAGATTTTTTCTTCTGTGCTGTTGTCCTGTCTTTGCTCTTTGGCTATTTGACTAGAGAAGCTGACTGTAGAACAAGAGATCCACAGATATTATGATGCTGATGAGAATGGACCATCCCTGTAACCAACAGGTGAACAATCTAGATAAGGGATAATACAGATATACTGATAGTGTGTATTGTAAAGCCACACAGACACACAGACAGACAGACACACACACACACACACACACACACACACACACACACACACACACACACACACACACCACATGAGGTGGGTGGCACCTTAACTGGGGAGGAAAGGCTTGTGGTAATGACTGGAGCAGAATTAGTGGAATGGTATCAAATACATCAAACACATAGTTTCCAGGTATTTAATGCCATTCCTCCCCTCAGTAGCCTCTACTGACATACATTGCCATATAAACCTTATGTAAATGCATTTAAACAACCACTTTTTAAGTCAGCTGCTTAACACCATGTCTATCTATCTGTGGAGATAATAGCAGAGATGATACTGTTGCAGGCAGCTAACTCATTGTTACTTCAGTCACGTCTGGTGGTGAGATCATACATGTGGGCATTGGTCTATTTATAGTCTGGCTGTGGTACTGCTTGGAGACAGAATCAATGCGCATGGCATTTTATCTGTCTATCAGCGTAAAACAATAAGGGGGACAATATCGGGTAGTTTATGCTCCTGCAGATTAATGTGAAGTATGTGCAATATGAATTCAGTTAGGTTATTATTAAGTAAAACATTTTGGTATCATGTAATAAACAGCCTCTTACATTAAAAAAAAGCAAGTGGCAAGATACAGGTGGGCTATGAATGAAAACATGGAAGTCACTTTTGAACTGTGATAAAATACAATTAAATTCAGACCAAGCTAGAGTTGACAGTAATAGGCTAAATGACAGTATTACATTCTGATTCAAAGTAGTACATTCTCTACTAAAAACATAATGTTTGCTACTGTACCGACCTGGTGCACTATTGTATCTCATTGCAAAGATTTGACACTAGCTATCTTACCTTCTGTACAACAAAACCACGTTGAGTTGAGAAGAAACTCGGTTGGATGAATTTGGCAACGTAAAGTGAATTTAGTACCCTGCTCGAAGGCAGATAGAGGGCTTCGGGTCAGGCGAGCGCCGTGTTTTAAAATCGAAGCGAATAGAAATGCTCACTGTCTAAAAGCGGTATGACGAATGGGCTAAAAATAACTACGAGGAGAGAGCAGGAGCGGTACAATCAAAATTATAGCCTATGCGGTATTGAGGGATTGTAGACATAGCAACGGTGTTTATAAATACATGTGGATATAAAGTGATGTTATATTTCAACCTCTACACGATTGCACTGGATAAAAATCATGCCTTGTTACAGGTGCCAGTGATTATCTTGATAACAGATTACCCTACACACATTTAAATAATACTAGACTACCTTGTGATTGTGTTTTTACTTTGTACTGCTATTACAATAGATTGCATGTCACAAAGGAATGTTATTAATGAGTGATAGGGTTTATATTGAAGTTTGTCTTTGTGAGAAAGTGCAGTGAGTATGCTGCAGAGCAGGCTGCTTATGTTCTGTTGGTTTGGGCTGTCTGAGGTGTCTGGGGTCCACTGTGGTGGGCGGGAAGCTGTGGTCTGTGTATGTGTATGGGTGGCGGGGGTGGTTGTTCTCAGGGCCACTGAAGAGAACTTTCTCCCCTGGGTGTCTTGTGGCAACCTGGTCTCAGAGCATATCGTATTATTCTGTAGGATGATATGTTACGTTTCGTATGGTATGAATTCATTTGTGGCTGTCCATCACTCATTTCGTATGATATGGTACCAATTACAATTAGTATTATATGTTACGAATTTGCAAAATGTACAATGTGTTATAGATTTGTAAATGCATGATATGTTACGAATTCTAGCTAGGTGGCTAACGTTACCGAGCTCGCTAACATTAGCTAGTCTAGCGGTTGGGATTAGGGTTAGGGTTAAGTTTAGGAGTTAGGTTAAAGGGTTAATGTTATGGTTAGGGTTAGGGGAAAGGTTAGCTAAAAGCTTTGAGGTAAGGGTTAGCTAACGTGCTCCACGATAATCGAGAATTTCAAAAGCATTTTTCTACGGCTGGCCATGCTTTCCTCCTGGCTACCCCTACCTCGGCCAAAAGCTCCACACCCCCCGCAGCTACTTGCCCAAGCCACCCCAGCTTCTCCTTCACCCAAATCCATATAGCAGTTCTTCTGAAAGAGCTGCAAAACCTGGACCCGAACAAATCAGCTGGGCGAGACAATCTGGACCCTCTCTTTCTAAAATTATCTGCCGGCATTGTTGAAACCCCTATTACCAGTCTGTTCAACCTCTCTTTCGTATCGTCCGAGATCCCTAAAGATTGAAAGCTGCCGCGGTCATCCCCTCTTCAAATGGGGTGACACTCTAGACCCAAATTGTTACAGACCTATATCCATCCTGCCCTGCCTTTCTAAAGTCTTCGAAAGCCAAGTTTACAAACAGATCACTGGCCATTTCTTTTCCCACCGTACCTTCTCTGCTGTGAAATCCGGTTTCCGAGCTGGTCATGGGTGCACCTCAGCCACGCTCAAGGTACTAAACGATATCATAACCGCCAAGAGACAGTACTGTGCAGCCGTCTTCATCGACCTGGCCAAGGATTTTGACTCTGTCAATCACCGTATTCTTATCGGCAGACTCAGCAGCCTTGGTTTCTCAAATGACTGCCACGCCTGGTTCACCAACTACTTCTCAGATAGAGTTCAGTGTGTCAAATCTGAGGGCCTGTTGTCCGGACCTCTGGCAGTCTCTATGGGGGTACCACAGGGTTCAATTCTCGGGCCGACTCTTTTCTCTGTATATATCAACGATGTCGCTCTTGCTGCGGGTGATTCCCTGATGCACCTCTATGCAGACGACACCATTCTGTATACTTCTGGCATGTCTTTGGACACTGTGTTAACAAACCTCCAAACGAGATTCAATGCCATACATCACTCCTTCCGTGGCCTCCAACTGCTCTTAAACTCTAGTAAAACTAAATGCATGCTTTTCAACCGTTCGCTGCCCGCACCCGTTCGCCCGACTAGCATCACTACTCTGGATGGTTCTGACAATGTGTGGACAACTACAAATACTTAGCTATCTGGCTAGACTGTAAACTCTCCTTCCAGACTCATATTAAACATCTCCAATCCCAAATTAAATCTAGAATCGGCTTCCTAATTCACAACAAAGCCTCCTTCACTCACGCCGCCAAACATACCCTCATAAAACTGACTATCCTACCGATCCTTGACTTCGGCGATGTCATTTACAAAATAGCCCCTAACACTCTACTCAGCAAACTGGATGCAGTCTATCACAGTGCCATCCGTTTTGTCATCAAAGCCCCATATCCCACCACCTCTGCGACCTGTGTGCTCTCGTCGACTGGCCCTCGCTACATATTCGTGGCCAGACCCACTGGCTCTAGGTCATCTATAAGTCTATGCTAGGTAAAGCTCCGCCTTATCTCAGCTCACTGGTCACGATAACAACACCCACCCGTAGCACGCGCTCCAGCAGGTATATCTCACTGGTCATCTCCAAAGCCAACACCTCGTTTGGCCGCCTTTCCTTCCAGTTCTCTGCTGCCAATGACTGGAACGAATTGCAAAAATCACTGAAGTTGGAGACTTATATCTCCCTCACTATCTTTAAACATCAGCTATCTGAGCAGCTAACCGATCGCTGCTGCTGCACATAGCCCATCTGTAAATAGCCCATCCAATCTACCTACCTCATCCCCATATTGTTTTTATTTACTTTTCTGCAATTTTGCACACCAGTATTTCTACTTGCACATTATCATCTGCACATCTATCACTCCAGTGTTAATATGCTAAATTGTAATTACTTTGCTGCTCTATGGCCTATTTATTGCCTTATCTCCTCACGCCATTTGCACACATTGTATATAGACTTTCTTTATTTCTATTGTGTTATTAATTGTACGCTTGTTTATTCCATGTGTAACTCTGTGTTGTTGTTTGTGTCGCACTGCCTTGCTTTATCTTGGCCAGGTCGCAATTGTAAATGAGAACTTGTTCTCAACTAGCCTACCTGGTTAAATAAAGGTGAAATAAAAAATATATTAAAAAAACACTCCATTTAGTATGATATGTTATGTTTAGTATGGTTACATAAGACAGATGGTTACTTAAGACAAAAAACGGATGGAGGGTGGTTGGGTAGTGAATTTAACGTGAACGTCTATAAGTAGTTGCAAAGTAGCTCAAACGTAGGAAGTAGTTGAAAAGTTTCTACTTAGGTAAAATGCTAAAGTTGTCTGTGATGAGATTCGAACTTGCAACCTTTCGGTTGCTAGACATTTGTGTTAAAAGCCCATCCAACCACCATCCTTTTGTTTTTTCTGTCTTATGTTACCATACCAAACAAAGTATACTATACTAAATGAAGTGTACCAGATTTACGTACAGAATGATACGAAGTACTCTGAGACCAGGTTGCTCCCCTGTTAGAGGAGAGGAGCCACGATGAGGATGAATTCTGATTTACTGAGGATTTATATGATTTATGGCTGTAGTGTAAAGTATGTGAGGTATTTGTCAGAATCAATTGTCGTGGGAGTGTCAGGACAAAAACTTACCTGAGGATTTCAGTAATACTGCCTGTCTCCTAAATGGCACCCTTTTCCCCATAGAGCTCTGGTCAAAAGTAGTGCACTTTGTATGGAAAAGGGGTGTCATTTGGTACACAACCAATGTGTTGAGGTATTTGTCAGAATCGTCATGGGAGTGTACCTAAAGTGTACCTGAAGATTTCAGTAATACTGTTTGCCTAATTTTGACCACAAAAATATGCAACCTATATCATTTATGTATGCCAATAAAACAATCACTCAGAGTTATGTGAGGAAGGAAGGGTTATACAGAGGAGCACTTGAACAAATAGACAGTGTTGCTGTCTGTCTAGCTGCAGCTGGGTGCAGCAGGAAGGAACAGATAAAACACTGGTGTTCACTCTTCACCTTCTAGGAAACAGCTTCCCCTGCTGCCTACGTCTGAAGTTGCATGGAGGTCCAACCACTGTCTTATAGCACGTCTGTACCACTTCCAACAGTTATCTAACAGTGGCTATCTACCAACCAATAATCTATCACCACCAGCTAAGCCTATGCTGCACTAGGGACATATTTATGATTCTCTGCTTTCGCCCATTCTGCACTAGGGAAACCTCTACATATTTATGATTCTCTGCTGTTGCCCATTCTGCACTAGGGATACCTCTACATATTTATGATTCTCTGCTTTCGCCCATTCTGCACTAGGGATACCTCTACATATTTATGATTCTCTACTGTAGCCCATTCTGCACTAGGGATACCTCTACATATTTATGATTCTCTGCTGTCGCCCATTCTGCACTAGGGATACCTCTACATATTTATGATTCTCTACTGTAGCCCATTCTGCACTAGGGATACCTCTACATATTTATGATTCTCTGCTGTCGCCCATTCTGCACTAGGGATACCTCTACATATTTATGATTCTCTACTGTAGCCCATTCTGCACTAGGGATACCTCTACATATTTATGATTCTCTGCTGTCGCCCATTCTGCACTAGGGATACCTCTACATATTTATGATTCTCTGCTGTCGCCCATTCTGCACTAGGGATACCTCTACATATTTATGATTCTCTGAGGTAGCCCATTCTGGGGATACCTCTATTCTGCACTAGGGATACCTCTACATATTTATGATTCTCTACTGTAGCCCATTCTGCACTAGGGATACCTTCTACATATTTATGATTCTCTGCTTTCGCCCATTCTGCACTAGGGATACCTCTACATATTTATGATTCTCTGCTGTCGCCCATTCTGCACTAGGGATACCTCTACATATTTATGATTCTCTGCTTTCGCCCATTCTGCACTAGGGATACCTCTACATATTTATGATTCTCTACTGTAGCCCATTCTGCACTAGGGATACCTCTACATATTTATGATTGTCTACTGTCGCCCATTCTGCACTAGGGATACCTCTACATATTTATGATTCTCTACTGTAGCCCATTCTGCACTAGGGATACCTCTACATATTTATGATTCTCTGCTGTAGCCCATTCTGCACTAGGGATACCTCTACATATTTATGATTCTCTGCTGTCGCCCATTCTGCACTAGGGATACCTCTACATATTTATGATTCTCTACTGTAGCCCATTCTGCACTAGGGATACCTCTACATATTTATGATTCTCTACTGTAGCCCATTCTGCACTAGGGATACCCCTACATATTTATACTCTTCTGCTACATATTTATGATTCTCTGAGGTAGCCCATTCTGCACTAGGGATACCTCTACATATTTATGATTCTCTACTGTAGCCCATTCTGCACTAGGGATACCCCTACATATTTATGATTCTCTACTGTAGCCCATTCTGCACTAGGGATACCTCTAGATATTTATGATTCTCTGAGGTAGCCCATTCTGCAGCCCATTCTGCACTAGGGATACCTCTACATATTTATGATTCTCTGAGGTAGCCCATTCTGCACTAGGGATACCTCTACATATTTATGATTCTCTACTGTAGCCCATTCTGCACTAGGGATACCTCTACATATTTATGATTCTCTGCTGTCGCCCATTCTGCACTAGGGATACCTCTACATATTTATGATTCTCTGCTGTCGCCCATTCTGCACTAGGGATACCCCTACATATTTATGATTCTCTACTGTAGCCCATTCTGCACTAGGGATACCTCTAGATATTTATGATTCTCTGAGGTAGCCCATTCTGCACTAGGGATACCTCTACATATTTATGATTCTCTGAGGTAGCCCATTCTGCACTAGGGATACCTCTACATATTTATGATTCTCTGAGGTAGCCCATTCTGCACTAGGGATACCTCTACATATTTATGATTCTCTGAGGTAGCCCATTCTGCACTAGGGATACCTCTACATATTTATGATTCTCTGCTGTCGCCCATTCTGCACTAGGGATACCTCTACATATTTATGATTCTCTACTGTAGCCCATTCTGCACTAGGGATACCTCTACATATTTATGATTCTCTACTGTCGCCCATTCTGCACTAGGGATACCTCTACATATTTATGATTCTCTGAGGTAGCCCATTCTGTGCTAGGGATACCTCTACATATTTATGATTCTCTGCTGTCGCCCATTCTGCACTAGGGATACCTCTACATATTTATGATTCTCTGAGGTAGCCCATTCTGCACTAGGGATACCTCTACATATTTATGATTCTCTGCTGTAGCCCATTCTGTGCTAGGGATACCTCTACATATTTATGATTCTCTGCTGTAGCCCATTCTGCACTAGGGATACCCCTACGTATTTATGATTCTCTGCTGTCGCCCATTCTGCACTAGGGATACCCCTACGTATTTATGATTCTCTGCTGTCGCCCATTCTGCACTAGGGATACCTCTACATATTTATGATTCTTCACTGTAGCCCATTCTGCACTAGGGATACCTCTACATATTTATGATTCTCTGCTGTCGCCCATTCTGCACTAGGGATACCTCTACATATTTATGATTCTCTACTGTAGCCCATTCTGCATTAGTGTATGTGGGCCCTGGTCAAAAGTAGTGCCCTATATATGAAATAGGGGCCCATTTGGTACACAACCAGGGTCTTCTCTTGTTCCCCATCGAAGTATGGGGTAGGGTGGGTTGTGGTGGGGTATGTCACGGTGTGTCACGGTGTGTCACAGCAGCCGGTTGCTCACTTCAAAGCCAGTCAGTGAACCAGAAGCTGTGGGCCCTCAGACCTGACACTTTCCCACTCCTCTGGTGACATCACCGGTCATTGCTGGGAATGTAGGGAGAAGAGAGATGCTTTTATCTTAACCAGGAGCAAAGGCATGCACGATTAGGGCAGATTATATGCAGATTTGTCATCGTCATAAATCCACAGCTGTCCAGGGCCTCACATTTTTATTTGTCACTTCAAAGGCATTCTTCACTGTCTCTCTTTGGTTCATTGTTTTGGGCATGGATTGCCAGTGGACAAATGCATTTTCAGTCTGTCAGTGTGAAAGTTGTTTTTCAACAATGCATATTGAAACAATGTTTTTCTGACATAAAAGTAGTGTTCTGTCGGGGCCAATGATTTGGATGTCCAGGGTGGATGGTGACTACAGAGCTGTCCATTAAATTCCCTCTGCTGAGTGACTGGCTGATGACCCAAAACTAAAGAGGAGAATGTAAGACGTTCCAAGACCACCCTAGCATGTCTCCAGTGACCACCTGAAGCACCAGTAGCAGCCATGGCAGGACATTATCAGTCTTGATTATGCAGAAAGGCCTTGTGGCCCATAACCATTACACCCCTGCAGCGATGGGAAATGACTGGTGAGCTGATGCAGTTCCTGTTCTTCTTGTTCTTGTTCTTGTTTTTGTTTTTGTTCTTCCCCTCTTCCTCCTGCTTCCCTCCTCCGCCTGCTCCCCTCCTCACCCTCCTCTCATCTTCCTGCTCCCCTCCTCTTCCTGCTCCCCTCCTCCTCCACTCCTCCCCCTACTCCCCTCCTACTCCTCTCCTCCTCCTACTCCTCCTCCACTTGCTCCCCTCCTCCTGCTTACCCTCCTCTCCTCCTCCTCCTCCTCCACTCCTCCCCCTACTCCCCTCCTCCTGATCTCCTCCCCCTACTCCCCTCCTCCTCCTCTCCCCCCCCTACTCCCCTCCTCCTGATCTCCTCCCCGTATTCCCCTCCTCCTCCCCCTACTCCCCTCCTCCTCTCCTCCTCATCTCCTCCACCTGCTCCCCTCCTCCTCCACTCCCCCTACTCCCCTCCTCCTCCTGCTCCCCTCCTCCTGCTTACCCTCCTCTCCTCTGCCTGCTCCCCTTCTCCTCCACTCCTCCCCTCCTCCTCCGCTCCTCCCCATACTCCCCTCCTCCTCATCCCCCTACTCCACTCCTCCCCTACTCCCCTCCTCCCCCTGCTCCCCTCCTGCTTACCCTCCTCCCCTGCTCCCCCTCCTCCTCTCCCCCTACTCCCCTCCTCCTCCTCCTCCTCCTCCTCTTGCTCCCCCTCCTCCTCATCTCATCCTTCTACTCTCATCCTCCTGCTGCCCTCCTCTCCTCTTCTCTTCCTCCTCTCCTCCTCCTCCTCCTCCTCCTCACCCCTCTTTCTCTCCTCCTCCTCCTCTCCTCTCCTCTTCCTCTCCTCCTCTCCTCTCTTACTCCTCCTCCTCACCATGCAGCAGCAGCAGTAACAGCTGAGTGACCTGGTGGGTGACAACTCTTTCATCTGAGGTTCTCCTCTCCACTGGCCAGCTGTTTGCTATTCCTCATTCTGACAGCCTGAGACAGAGGACCAATGCTTCCATGCAGAATCTCTCACACTCACACACACTCACACACACACTAGCACTGCACGGGTCAGCAGTCTTTTCACCTGCAACCATCTGCAGTTGCTAATAACTATTAGCAACCGCCCGACTATAATGTGATGAAGTGAAAATCTGAGGCCAGCACCAGACCTAACCCTAATAAAGAAAATGTGCTGTAGTCAGGGACGGCAGAACGATTTTTGCAGGATTTGTATTGCTTGATTTAGATATGTTTCTGCTTATAATTTTCAACATTTTGGCTATTTGTTAGTCAACTTGTCTGTAATTAGATACGTGCAGCCTCTCTTCTGTCATTATACGTTGCCCTAGAAGACTAACCTTGCTCACCAGAACAATGTCATGCATTGATAGAATGAATGATTCAATCTAGTTTTCTCTGTGATCTCTGCTTCTTTCATGGAGAAAAGACGTTTAGGGACCGGGGAGAAAGTCCAATAACAAAAAATAAAGGGAAAAGTTTGAGCGGTTGTAAGGAAATATAAAGCTGTGAAAACAACCCAACATATTTCTGATAAGATTTCAGTTCGGCTTGGATGCACATTTTATGTGGTTGAAATACTATCTGCTTTTATGACGCTGATAAATATAGATACTGTCTGTAGAGGCGATATCTGCACATTCATAGAGGCGCTATCTGCACATTCACATTGGCTCAAGATCAACATTTCTCCACTCCTATTCCTGAGTAAAAATGTAGCCTATATTCGGTGTAGTCCTGTCATTAAACAGTAAGAAATGCTTGATTCTGCAGGAGTTAATATTAAGGCTATGTGAGAGGTTATAGACCGACAGTCAGTGTCCAGATATCAGTATCTATTTAACCCATCTGAACAGTAGGATACAGTTCCCTTGGCCACAGGCCTATTTAAGTCACTGTCTTGTGACTGTTGAATTCATGGCACCTCACAATCATCACACACAACACATCCGGCACTGCTATCATCCTCTTTCACCACTTCACCAAATCTTTCCTAAACATGACGTTTCTGGCCCTTCATTGTCTTTACTTTCAACTCTCCATTTTACAGCTTTTCTCTTATTGAATTCAACTCTGACATTGTCCTTTTTCCTTCTGTGTATCGACCCTTAATAAAGATTAGGTGTATGCACTAATGCCACTGATAAAATAATGACAGAAAAACCTCAATGTAGCCTTAGAGATACACATTTCACAAAAATTATACATGCATTTCTTAAGGTATTGTTTTCTCTTTGTTCAGTTCACCTGCCACCAAACTGCCTTTCATCCACACAATCTCTCATGATCACCGGAAACCGGCCCACCCTGCGGATATAACCGCGGTAACTGCAGGTTATTAGTCAACCCGCCCACCCTGCGGATATAACCGCGGTAACTGCAGGTTATTAGTCAACCCGCCCACCCTGCGGATATAACCGCGGTAACTGCAGGTTATTAGTCAACCCGCCCACCCTGCGGATATAACCGCGGTAACTGCAGGTTATTAGTCAACTGCGCCCACCCTGCGGATATAACCGCGGTAACTGCAGGTTATTAGTCAACCCGCCCACCCTGCGGATATAACCGCGGTAACTGCAGGTTATTAGTCAACCCGCCCACCCTGCGGATATAACCGCGGTAACTGCAGGTTATTAGTCAACCCGCCCACCCTGCGGATATAACCGCGGTAACTGCAGGTTATTAGTCAACCCGCCCACCCTGCGGATATAACCGCGGTAACTGCAGGTTATTAGTCAACCCGCCCACCCTGCGGATATAACCGCGGTAACTGCAGGTTATTAGTCAACCCGCCCACCCTGCGGATATAACCGCGGTAACTGCAGGTTACAACCCGCCCACCCTGGGATATAACCGCGGTAACTGCAGGTTATTAGTCAACCCGCCCACCCTGCGGATATAACCGCGGTAACTGCAGGTTATTAGTCAACCCGCCCACCCTGCGGATATAACCGCGGTAACTGCAGGTTATTAGTCAACCCGCCCACCCTGCGGATATAACCGCGGTAACTGCAGGTTATTAGTCAACCCGCCCACCCTGCGGATATAACCGCGGTAACTGCAGGTTATTAGTCAACCCGCCCACCCTGCGGATATAACCGCGGTAACTGCAGGTTATTAGTCAACCCGCCCACCCTGCGGATATAACCGCGGTAACTGCAGGTTATTAGTCAACCCGCCCACCCTGCGGATATAACCGCGGTAACTGCAGGTTATTAGTCAACCCGCCCACCCTGCGGATATAACCGCGGTAACTGCAGGTTATTAGTCAACCCGCCCACCCTGCGGATATAACCGCTGTAACTGCAGGTTATTAGTCAACCCGCCCACCCTGCGGATATAACCGCGGTAACTGCAGGTTATTAGTCAACCCGCCCACCCTGCGGATATAACCGCGGTAACTGCAGGTTATTAGTCAACCCGCCCACCCTGCGGATATAACCGCGGTAACTGCAGGTTATTAGTCAACCCGCCCACCCTGCGGATATAACAGCGGTAACTGCAGGTTATTAGTCAACCCGCCCACCCTATAACCGCGGATATAGTCAACCCGCCCACCCTGCGGATATAACCGCGGTAACTGCAGGTTATTAGTCAACCCGCCCACCCTGCGGATATAACCGCGGTAACTGCAGGTTATTAGTCAACCCGCCCACCCTGCGGATATAACCGCGGTAACTGCAGGTTATTAGTCAACCCGCCCACCCTGCGGATATAACCGCGGTAACTGCAGGTTATTAGTCAACCCGCCCACCCTGCGGATATAACCGCGGTAACTGCAGGTTATTAGTCAACCCGCCCACCCTGCGGATATAACCGCGGTAACTGCAGGTTATTAGTCAACCCGCCCACCCTGCGGATATAACCGCGGTAACTGCAGGTTATTAGTCAACCCGCCCACCCTGCGGATATAACCGCGGTAACTGCAGGTTATTAGTCAACCCGCCCACCCTGCGGATATAACCGCGGTAACTGCAGGTTATTAGTCAACCCGCCCACCCTGCGGATATAACCGCAGGTTATTAGTAACTGCAGGTTATTAGTCAACCCGCCCACCCTGCGGATATAACCGCGGTAACTGCAGGTTATTAGTCAACCCGCCCACCCTGCGGATATAACCGCGGTAACTGCAGGTTATTAGTCAACCCGCCCACCCTGCGGATATAACCGCGGTAACTGCAGGTTATTAGTCAACCCGCCCACCCTGCGGATATAACCGCGGTAACTGCAGGTTATTAGTCAACCCGCCCACCCTGCGGATATAACCGCGGTAACTGCAGGTTATTAGTCAACCCGCCCACCCTGCGGATATAACCGCGGTAACTGCAGGTTATTAGTCAACCCAGCCCACCCTGCGGATATAACCGCGGTAACTGCAGGTTATTAGTCAACCCGCCCACCCTGCGGATATAACCGCGGTAACTGCAGGTTATTAGTCAACCCGCCCACCCTGCGGATATAACCGCGGTAACTGCAGGTTATTAGTCAACCCGCCCACCCTGCGGATATAACCGCGGTAACTGCAGGTTATTAGTCAACCCGCACATCACTAACACACACACAGACACACACACGCCACTGTGGCCCACTGCAAAACAGGATACAACCACACCTGGACTGAGTAGCCCAATCATCAGATCAACATCACGCATCAGGTCCTAGTGCCATAGATCCCTGCATTAGCAGAATATACAAGCTGGCCTGGGCTTCTTCAGTAGTCAGGGGAGAGAGGGTAGAGCACAGGTGCTACAGGTCAGTGTACACACATTACAGGGTCCAGGGATGGGGTGGAAGGGGGAGGGGGTTAGGCTGCTGTTCAGGAGAAAGGGGGTTAAGATCAGGGTGAGGCATGTGAGAGCGAAGGGCATCTGTTTTCTCCATCTCCCTGTGTTTACTCCCCTTCTCCCTCTCACCCTCCTTTCTGCTCCTCTCTTAATTCAATTTGTGGGAACCCCCATCCCTCCGCTCTCCCCTCCCTCCCATCCAGCTGTCCCCTGTGAGAGTGCATTCCAGCTGGGGTTTCTAGGGCCTTAGGGGGGCTTAGGGACAGATCCTGGAGGATTACCTCTGGCTAAAAGGGACCAACCCACCCAAAACCATCAATTCAGTGGTGGAACTGCACACCATGGCTGCCATACCCACCACCTTTCCTCTCTCCCCTCTCTTTCTCTCCTTTCCTTGAAATGTGAGACTGCCAGGCATAACTGGTGAGCATAACCCACAAGGAGCTCTCTCTTTCGCTCTCTCTCTCTCATTCTCTCTCTGTCTCTATCTCTTTCTCTCTCTCTGCCTACTACTAGAACAGTAGGACATTCACCAGAGAGTGATAATGAGTGTGTTCAGTTTTCAGTCTCCCCAGATAGACGAGAGTTGACACCAAATCCTGACCTGGCTGCTCATGGCTCAACTGTGGAAGGAAGAGGCTAGACTTCATCTGTGATGTAATGGCCACCCAATGGGACAACTATACAGGCTGTATCATAATCGGCCGTGATTTGGAGTCCCAAAGGGCGGCGCACAATTGGCCCAGGGTCGTAAAGGTTAAATAAATAAAAACGTCTCATCAATAGAATGGCTGTTTGGTTCACAATATGTCTGTATTTGCTGTGCGGTTATTTAACTCTTATTTTACCAGGTCAGTTGACTGAAAACACATTCTCACTTACAGCAACAACCTGGGGAATAGTTACAGGGGAGAGGTAAGGGGGATGAGTGAGCCAATTGGAAGCCAGAGATGATTAGGTGACCGTGATGCATTGTGGGCCAGAATTTAGCCAGGACACCGGGGTTAACACCCCTACTCTAACAATAAGTGCCATGGGATCTTTAGTGACCACAGAGTCAGGACACCAGTTTAACGTCCCATCCAAAAGACAGCACCCTACACAGGGCAATGTCCCCAATCACTGCCCTGGGAAATTGGGATATTTTTTTAGACCAGAGGAAAAGGGCCCTCCAATACCACTTTTTTTGTAATGGCTGATTGATACTTTGTGAGTTACAGTTGAGTGTGGTAACTGAATTATAATACCATTCGTGTTATCATGAGTTACTTCAACTATTCTAATATTGCTTTCAATGTTAAGGAATATGGGACATTTTTGTATCAATCATTTTTCTGTCAAGGATTCATTAGCACTCTTGAGAGAGTGAAAAGGTCATATTTAAGTTAACAGATCATCATGAGCACAGAGGAGTGTGAAAGTCTCCTAACACGGAATGTTAGCCACAGCAGCTGATGATGCAGGACAATAATCTCCTCTGGATGGACAGTGGAAATAGACTCCGACAAGACTGGCCGGGAATGGAATGCCAGCGTGGCTTAGAGCCAGACAGAACTGGCAAGGAATGGAATGCCATTGTGGCTCAGAGCCAGACAGGACTAGCGGGGCACCAGTGTGGCACAGCGCCAGAGGCTTGGACACAAGACAGGCAGTGTGTGGAGCACAATAGACCAGTTCCCACAAACCAAATCCATCCTGACTCTAATGGTTCCAATGGTCATGTCACATTCCTAGCATGGCCAAAATCCCTGTCATTGATAGCTTGGCATTTTAGAATATTTTGGGGGGAAAGAAATCTGCAGTTGTTCCCCTGTCTGGAAAGAGATGCCTCACTCTGTCAACCTGATGTGTAATTTAGACCTAAATATTGCACATTCTCTCATGGCTCTGGTGCTGTCGTGGTTTCAGGGAGAGTAGACAGCAGGGGGCGGTGTTATACCACAAAGGCAATACTAAGACCTATTATATCTGTCTAAAATGAGGAAAATACTCTCAGCTATTCTAAAATAAAATAAAATATATACAATGTTTGTCTACAAAAACAAATACTTTTCTGTATCTACAGATTTTCACAGAAGAAGCTGTGAGAACCGAATGCCACCAAACTAGACGATTCACATTCCTCAACAATCAACCGAATTAGACGTTAGTTTAGCCACAAATAAAACATGTCACATTTTATTCTCCCATAGACAACAGGCCTCGTGTGTGTTTCAACATGACATAACACATAACCAATGGGGTTAACAGGTTGTTACTACCAGCCGATAGAAAGTTATGGAACGGCTATCCTTTCTGCCTACCTACTTCACATGTTGTATTAGTGTGAAAACACCCTCAGAACTGGGACATCCCTGGTTGACTTATGTTAAGTATCATCATGAGATTCCAGGAGCCAAGATGTAAACATTCCGTGAGGAGCACAGTAGTGGTGATCTATATAGGTTAGTTACCATCATAGTGGTGGTCTATATAGGTTAGTTACCATCATAGTGGTGATCTATATAGGTTAGTTACCATCATAGTGGTGGTCTTATAGGTTAGTTACCATCATAGTGGTGATCTATATAGGTTAGTTACCATCATAGGTGATCTTCTATATAGGTTAGTTAGTTACCATCATAGTGGTGATCTATAGTAGGTTAGTTACATCATAGTGGTGATCTATATAGGTTAGTTACATCTATATAGGTTAGTTACCATCATAGTATATAGGTTAGTTACCATCATAGTGGTGTCTATATAGGTTAGTTACCATCATAGTGGTCTATATAGGTTAGTTACCATCATAGTGGTGATCTATATAGGTTAGTTACCATCATAGTGGTGATCTATATAGGTTAGTTACCATCATAGTGATCTACATAGGTTAGTTACCATCATAGTGGTGATCTATATAGGTTAGTTACCATCATAGTGGTGATCTATATAGGTTAGTTACCATCATAGTGGTGATCTATATAGGTTAGTTACCATCATAGTGATTTATATAGGTTAGTTACCATCATAGTAGTGGTCTATATAGGTTAGTTACCATCATAGTGGTGGTCTATATAGGTTAGTTACCATCATAGTGATCTATATAGGTTAGTTACCATCATAGTAGTGGTCTATATAGGTTAGTTACCATCATAGTGGTGGTCGATATAGGTTAGTTACCATCATAGTGGTGATCTATATAGGTTAGTTACCATCATAGGTTAGTTACCATCATAGTGGTTGTCTATATAGGTTAGTTACCATCATAGTGGTGGTCTATATAGGTTAGTTACCATCATAGTGGTGATCTATTATAGGTTAGTTACCATCATAGTGGTGATCTATATAGGTTAGTTACCATCATAGTGGTGGTCTATATAGGTTAGTTACCATCATAGTGGTGGATCTCATATCTATATAGGTTAGTTACCATCATAGTGGTGGTCATTATAGGTTAGTTACCATCATAGTGGTGATCTATATAGGTTAGTTACCATCATAGTGGTGGTCTATATAGGTTAGTTACCATCATAGTGGTGATCTATATAGGTTAGTTACCATCATAGTGGTGATCTATATAGGTTAGTTACCATCATAGTGGTGGTCTATATAGGTTAGTTACCATCATAGTGGTGGTCTATATAGGTTAGTTACCATCATAGTGGTGATCTATATAGGTTAGTTACCATCATAGTGGTGATCTATATAGGTTAGTTACCATCATAGTGGTGATCTATATAGGTTAGTTACATCATAGTGGTGATCTATATAGGTTAGTTACCATCATAGTGGTGGTCTATATAGGTTAGTTACCATCATAGTGGTGATCTATATAGGTTAGTTACCATCATAGTGGTGGTCTATATAGGTTAGTTACCATCATAGTGGTGATCTATATAGGTTAGTTACCATCATAGTGGTGGTCTATATAGGTTAGTTACCATCATAGTGGTGATCTATATAGGCTAGTTACCATCATAGTGGTGGTCTATATAGGTTAGTTGCCATCATAGTGGTGATCTATATAGGCTAGTTACCATCATAGTGGTGGTCTATATAGGTTAGTTGCCATCATAGTGGTGTTCTACTGTATATAGGTTAGTTACCATCATAGTGGTGTTCTACTGTATATAGGTTAGTTAGCCATCATAGTGGTGTTCTACTGTATATAGGTTAGTTACCATCATAGTGGTGATCTACTGTATATAGGTTAGTTACCATCACTGGGGAATGACAGTGATATTGTAGCTGTGTTATAAGGGCTAAGACACACTTTTCCATCATTATGGACTGGTTTCCAAATGGCACACTATTCCCTTTTTGTGCACTACTTTTTAGACTAGGGCCCATAGGGTGCCATTTGATCTTTTGACTCATAGTGGGTTATTACATAGGGTGCCGGTCTATATAGATAGTGGTGATCTATATAGGTTAGTTACCATCATATGCATACCATGACTTTAGACCTCTGTCAGAATCAATCCTCCTCCTTCAGAGTTACTGGCCTCATCCCTCAGTTTCTAATACTGTCTACATGTTGTGTTGCTGGCCTCATCCCTCAGTTTAATACTGACTATGTTCATAGTGGCCCCATGTCAGTGACTGATACTGACACATTTTCCATGTTTTCTGGCCTCATCCCTCAGTTTAATACTGACTACATGTCATGTTTCTGGCCTCATCCCTCAGTCTAATACTGACTACATGTTGTGTTGCTGGCCTCATCCCTGGTCCCTACATGTCATGTCTGGCCTCATCCCTCAGTCTGATACTGACTACATGTCATGTTGCTGGCCTCATCCCTGTCTGATACTGACTACATGTCATGTTGCTGGTCTCATCCCTGTCTGATACTGACTACATGTCATGTTTCTGGCCTCATCCCTCAGTCTGATACTGACTACATGTCATGTTTCTGGCCTCATCCCTCAGTCTGATACTGACTACATGTCATGTTTCTGGCCTCATCCCTCACAGTCTAATACCGAACGGCACCCAATTCGCTTAATCGTGCACTACTTTTGACCAGAGTCGTAGAGAATATTGATAAAGCTGAGGATGAATGGGCTTGAAGGAGGATAGGACTCAACATGCTCTGCAGTGCAGCAGTCCATGGGTACTGCTCTGACTGTCAAAGCTACAGTGCAAAGGAAGAAGCGCCTTGGCTTGCAGTCTAATTAAGGTTCATTGAGGATTTGGAGCAAGCTAGATGTGTGAGAGTCACTCTAGGACAGTGGAAGTTGAATTGAAGATGTTTATTATTGAATGGTGCATTTCATCCTTCTTCAGGGTGTTATAAAGCTGCATCGGCTCTACTGTGTTCCTGTCTGTCCAGAGTGTTGGGGTTTTACCTACCTAAAAAGTTTTGTAACTTTCAAGATTTTTTTGTCATTTAGCACATCTAGTGGCCATGTTTGGTACTTCAGATTATTACAGGTGTCTAATCATCTCTGGCCCACTGTGTGGCCTTATCACATGTAAAATATGAAATAATTAAAGATGACAACACTGTAAAACATTTTCCTAAATATCAACCAAACTTAGCAAATACCATCAGTGTTAAATATGAGGGTTTCAGCATAAAATATCCTTTATATATTTTGCTACTATGTCAACATGTATTTGTTATCAATGTTTTGCCATCAAACTGGTGGCAGCTGTGATAAAAGTCACCAGTTGGAAGAGTTGCAGAGGCAAATGATAATAATGCCATTGTTGATTAGATGCTTTTTTCCTTAGTTAGGCTATTTTCTCTAAATACGCTTGAGGCGTCACTACAGATCTGGGTTTGATCCCCATCTGTGTCGCAGACGGCCATGACCAGGAGACCCATGAGGCAACGCACAATTGGCCAAGCGTCGTCCGGGTTAGGGAAGGGTTTTTCTTTCCGTCCGGGATGTCCTCGTCACATCGCGCTCTAGTGACTCCTGTGGTGGGCTGGGCGCATGCACGCTGACACAGTCACCAGATTTTCCTCCAGAAACATTGGTGCGGCTGGCCCCGGGTTAAGTGAGCAGTGTGTCAAGACGAAGTGTGGCTTGGCAGGGTCGTGTTTCGGAGGGCTCTCGACCATCGCCTTTCCTGAGTCCGTATGGGAGTTGCAGCGATGGGACAAGACGAAACTACAAATTGGATATCACAAAAATTGTGGAGAAAAAGGGATCCAAAGTACAACAAAAAAAGTATAAATGACTGAACTTAACGGAATTTATTGCAGTCTATGCTAATGACCAAAATTATAGAAGATTCCAGTAACTTTGGTAAATTACCGGTAGCTTTACAAGCCTACCTGTGACATCGTTTAACCAACTTATTTATGACAGAAAATCTACCCTGTACAGCAGTATTAATAAAACACTTCAACTGTACTTGGTCAAGGGCTAGTGTAAATAAAACTCTTCAACAGTACTTGATCAACATTTATCAGCGTGTGAAAGAACAGAATAACGGTAAACTTTCTCTTCCTGCCGTGTCATGATTGCTCATTACATAAATTATACACAATTTCATACAAAATACAAACAAATGCAAAACTGAACATTTTCATTGATTGAATTTGAACATATTCAAAGTTTGATTTGTCTTTTGACAAAATAAATTAAATAAACCCTGACTTTCACTGAATTATGTCAATGAAGTGACAGACCTCCAAACAAGGGGTCTAATGTTCCACTGCACTATTCTGCATAGCAACATGAACATGATTGGCTCAGTTAAACAAGGTACATTATTTATAGTGCTACATACAACAGTCTTCTACTTTCACTAAGAGTGCAATAGGTTATTTTGCCATAAATAAGTGCATACATTTTCTTCAAGTTAGATATGTAGATCAAACACATTGATCTGCCACTTGAACTCAATGGCAATGACCCAGATGGCACCCTATTCCCTATAGATGGCACCCTATTCACAATATAGCTCACTACTTTGACAAGAGCCCTATGGGTGCTATTTGAGATGTAGAAAATGTCATTGGGTCTTGGACTACTAACTCATCTATACATTATTATTACTTTGCCTGTCTTGCAATGCAAGTGAGTGGGCTGAAGAACAGATAGACAGGATCCATAAAGCGATCAAATTGCTCATAATATTACTTCATGATTTAGTAGGATTGTCAATGCATTCTGTACAAAAATATCAAGCACAGTGTAGACAGATACTCCATCTCATGGATAGCTCAAATAGCTTATGGTTTGTTTCATTCAACTGCACCTTTAAATGCAAGTGATTATTTCTAAGCAATCAATGGCTTATATATATTTAAAAGCAAGGCTCCGTATTCATAAAGTGTCTCAGAGTAGGAGTGCTGATCTAGGATCAGATCCACCCCCCTTCTCAATATAATCATATTCATTATGATCTAAAAGAAAACACTGATCCTAGTTCAGCAGTCCTACTCAGAGATACTTTATGAATATGGGCTCAGCGGATTGGTAACATTTGAGTTCTGCATCATCTCATCTTACTCATTGACCAATGGAAGAACTGCTTGTTCAGTATTACATCAGGTTCATGACAGGGCATGCTGACACACTGACCAGTAAACCAGAACTGCACCAACAGGATGTTCTTCTGGACAAACAAAATGGCTGACAAGAGTTTTCTTTTTAAAGCAAGTCCACATTCAAACAGGTCATTAGTCCATTACATTTCTATGCACTACCTGGCATTTTACCTTTATTTACCTAGGCAAGTCAGTTAAGAACAAATTCTTATTTTCAATGGGTTAACTGCCTGTTCAGGGGCAGAACGACAGATTTGTACCTTGTCAGCTCGGGGGTTTGAACTTGCAACCTTTCGGTTACTAGTCCAACGCTCTAACCACTAGGCTACCCTACCGCATGATGACTCCTTGCTGTCCCCAGTCCACCTGGTCGTGCTGCTGCTCCAGTTTCAACTGTTCTGCCTGCGGATATGGAACCCTGATCTGTTCACCGGACGTACTACCTGTCCCAGACCTTCTGTTTTCAACTCTCTAGAGTCAACAGGAGTGGTAGAGATACTCTGAATGATCGGCTATGAAAAGCCAACTGACATTGACTCCTGAGGTGCTGACCTGTTTCACCCTCTACAACCACTGTGATCATTATTATCTGACCCTGCTGGTCATCTATGAACATTTGAACATCTTGCCCATGTTCTGTTATAATCTCCACCCGGCACAGCCAGAAGAGGACTGGCCACCCCTCATAGCCTGGTTCCTCTCTAGGAGAGGTTCCAAGGTTCTGGCCTTTCTAGGGAGTTTTTCCTAGCCACCGTGCTTCTACACCTGCATTGCTTGCTGTTTGGGGTTTTAGGCTGGGTTTCTGTACAGCACTTTGTGACATCAGCTGATGTAAGAAGGGCTTTATAAATACATGTTATTGATTATCCACTTCCTCTGGTCTCCCTCCGTCTGTCTGTCCCAATCTCTCTGTCTCGGACTGTCCTCTGCCTGCTGTCTGATGTTCAGACATTCACATCCAGAGAGACTCTCACTTTTACATTTGAGTATTTTAGCAAATGCTCTGACCCAGAGCGACTTATAGTTGTGAGTGCATACATTTTCATACTGGTCCCCCATGGGAATCGAACCCACAACCCTGGCGTTGCAAGTGCCAAGCTCTAACAAAATGATCCACACGGGACCTCTCCAGTCCAAGTCCTCCATATTCCCAGACATGCCCTGGTTCCTGTTTTAGACAGCAGCCCAAATTGTACCCTATCTCCTATATAGTGCACTACTTATGACAAGGGCCCATTTGGTAAACAGTCTTAGTGGTCGCAGGGGAGCCATGTGCAGCTGGGTGCCAGACAGGAGGATCCTTATCCCTCTAGCCTCTGTTGTGTGGCGCTCTCGTCAGTCAGGGCTCTGCTCCCTCCGAGGGACCGGGGGCAGCTGGCTGGCCTTGGAATGTCTGGCTCTGGAGCCTCCAGGGAGGAGGGTCTTCAGTCTCACATAAATCCACTCAGAGGGAGGTCAGGGTAGGGCCTGCTCTCAGCAGAGGGAGGAGGAGGCTGGTGAATTGGCTGCCCCGCTGCTGCATGTCCATGGTCTGCCCCCCTGGAGGACTCAGGGTTGGGTACAGGGCCAGAGGCTGGACCAGCCTCCTTCAGGCTCCCGTTCTGGAACTGGAACAGAGGAAAATGGCCGACTTAGCTAAGCCTCCCTTTTCTGGTCTAAATTGCCTTGATGTGTAAATACCCACTGGCTTTCAATGATCAAATGATAATGACCTTCTGTTTCTAATGTCTCATTCCCTTGTTAAATCTGATGCGCGATTAAGTATGTGCCATTGGTATTCAACGTTCATATGATGAGCATATAGCTAGAGGAAGTAAAGCGCATAGGTCTAACATTTTACATAATTAGTTCAGGGCCCTAGTCCCTGTGCTGCTACATCTGCATTGCTTGCTGTCTGTGGTTTAAGGCTGGGTTTCTGAATAAGCACTTTTTTTACATCAGCAGATGTCACAAGGACTTTATAAATACATTTGATCTTGTTCCATGGGGCACAATTTTGTATTTATTAGCATTTTTATTAGACAAGTTCAGGTAGGTACCCCCTTTACCTGTTTGACACCTAATGAACACTACCCAGGTTAGTGTCACCTTTCTTACCTGTGTGGTGAATGGCCACTCTGCTCTATTGACCTGGCTGAGCCCCATAGCCAGGGGATGGGCATGCTGAGCACAGCCCTGGCTGGTGGCCTGAGACTGAGCCAGGCCGTCAGGGAGGTGCCTCTGCTGCTGGAACACACCCAGGGCCTCCACCACACTCCACTGGAGCGCTCCCCTACCATCCTCTGTCCCTCGGGGACCACTGGACTCCAGGCTGCCCAGGAACTCCTCCAAATTCTGGGGCATGAGGTCTCTGTCCACCCCCTGGCTCTGGAGGCCCGTGGTGGGTACATAGGAGGAGAGCACTGAAGAGCGGCTAACAGACAAAGTGTTCAGCTGGTTCCTGTAGGGGAGGCCCAGGGAAGCTTCCCCCAGGCAGAGGTGCCCATGCTGGGGGTGGTCGTGGTGAGTCTGGAGCACCCCTGGCTGCTCCACATTGAACAATGGAGGAATCTGCTGCTGCTGCTTGGTGATGTCTTTCTGTCTTTGTGTTATTGAACCCGTCCCAGTCACCTGCATGTGCTTCAGTCTGTTACACAGCTGCTGCTGCTGTTGGTTTGGCAATACCTGTCCATTCTGATGGCTCTGTTTCTGCTGCTGTGTTGCCTGTGGGTGGGGCTGTGTGTGTAAATACTGCTGCGGTATTGGCTGCTGTGGGTAGTGGGGCGGAGGCCGATAGTGGTGGACTGATAGGGGATGGACTACAGGCAGCTGTGGTGGCTGTATCTGTGACTGACACTGAGGCACTGTAGAAGAATGTGGTTGTGAGGTTGATGGTTGGTGTAACAGAACTGTAGTAGAATGTAGATGTGGGGTTTGTGATTGTTCCATAGATGGTTGGTGTAACAGCGTGGTATGGCAGCTATAGTCCTGTTCCCCTAACTTAGCCCCCTGCAAGAGAACAGTCTGACCCCAGTCCAACCTCTTCCTCAGAGACTGATGCTCGTCTGTCAGGTCAGGAAGGAGGCAGTCTCGGCCAGTGTCCAGATCCACATCGAGGAACATCTCATCCTGCTGGAAAGCTCCAGGTCCTCCCTACTGATGCCCAGGTTCATCATGAAGCTCCACAAATCCCTGTCTCTGTCAATCAAATCAATATCTTTATAGTCACAATTGGGAAATGTGTAGTGCAGTCAAGGTTACATAAACAGTAGCAACCACACAGATACACATAAGATAAATATTAAGTGATCAGTTACCTGTCCTCCGATGAGAAGCCGTCGATCCCCCGCCACCCCGACCCCCAACGGCTCCTGCTTGAAGAGGACACTCTCCGACAGAGAGGATGCTGCCCTCCTGCCAGCTGCTGGAGAAGATGCCCCCACAATCACCTGCCACCTCCTCCTGTGGAACCCCTGCCACCTCCTCCTGGAGTTGGAGAGGGAGTTGGAGCTCCTTCTGAGTGTGAGGGGAGCAGCAGTAGATGGACTTGTCCTGTTTCAGCAGAGAGCCCAGCAGTGAGTCAGGGTCCAGGGTTCCATCCTGGTTGTTGTTGGTGATGTTTCCTGCAGGGCCGGTGGTGTCGCCTGCTAAGGAGTCCCCTGTTACCAGAGTCTTGGGAAGCTGGTGTTGTAGAGAAGAGCCTCCCCAGTGGTGTAACTGAAAGGCAGCTGGAGGCTCCGCTTCCTTAGGTTGTCCTCTCCCTCTTCATCACTAAAAACAAGTACATTTTAGTCATTTAGCAGACGCTCTTATCCAGAGTGACTTTCAGGAGAAATTAGGGTTAAGTGCTTTGCTCAAGGGCACATTGACAGTTTTTCACCTAGTAAGCTTGAGGATTCCAACCAGCAACCTTTTGGTTACTGGCCCAACGCTCTTAACCACTAGGCTACTTGCCACCCCAATGGAATGACATTAAAGAATGAGGTTGTGTGTGTGTGCCTGCCGAGACGTACGTGAGGACTCTTTGGGATGCGATGATACACTCAGGCTGTCCGTTCTTGTAGACCAGTCTGGCGTTAGCCTGCACCCACACCCAGCCTGTCAGCTTGGTCAGCAGCCTGAATACTGTCATCCCACTCTCTCCGGTCTTTATCACTGGGCATGGAAACACACAAACACACACATTAACCAAGTTACACAGCAGATATGCAGTTTAACTGATAAACTAAAAACATCACCAAAAGTCACCTGGGATGTGGCATATGGTGAACAAAAGAAAAGCTGACATTTAAACAGAATTTTTCTCCTTGCTGTTTCTGTAAAAAAAGATACAGAAAATTCATAACGTTTCATGTGAATTGACAATGCAGCTGCCAGCAACGGTTTGGGTCTCACGATGCATCCTTTTCAGATGCTGAAGCATTGCACCTGTAGTACAATTCCTGTACCTCAATTCCACTTCGCAAAGTTGCCATTTCCTTCTCATTTAACGGGACTTCGCTGCTGTCACTTGCCTTTCTCAGCCATTTTTCAAAAGTTAACGACAATGATGTAGTGTGGAGAGTCGACTCCAAAAGAATAGATTACTCGACTCCTTGCACACAACGACTCCCGCTGTCGACTCCTGTTTCTGAGTGTTAAGATTAGATTGCGCTAAGAATCAACCCCTAAGATTCAGTATTTTTGGAACGGAGGAGAATTATTAGTTGCCAAACTTCAGAGAACACAAACACTGGCATCTTTCATAGAGAGCTAGCGAGGGCCAGGGAGAGAGGAGGCGCACATTATAGGCAGGTCGGCCACCAGGCAAACAGTCAGAAACACGCACTAGGCCTATCTATCTGTAATCAAAAGCTGTATCTCCTAACGTAAACTCGTACATCGCCTTGGTCCGTACAATTGCCCTTATTTTAGCGCCCCAAAAACGTAATACTTCCAGATCAACTGTAATGTCAATACCATTGTAAAGCACAATTTCTCCCCTTTCCAACAGAATCAATTACATGACCTAAACATTGCCCGTTTCTGCATAATTCAAGCAGGCAAAGAGCCCCGTCTGGTCTTTTTAAAAATGGAGGGTGGGGAAGCGAAACTAATGCGTGATAGTGAGAAGGAGATGTCGTGTGGGAAAATGGCTTTTTTTCACTTTATCAACTTATCGCCTCTAAAATGTAAAAAAAAAAAAAACACTATAAAGAGTTTATAGAATGTGTCATTACATACCTATTTGAAGGTTTGTGTCGAATTTGAATCGAGTTTTTAGGGCAGTGATAAAGTGATCTTCAGAAGTAAACAGCTTTTTGAGAGTCGTGATCGCTTGCAGTGAAGACGCAAATAATGACTAGGTATCCCCCTTACCCCGTCACTGTCCATTGTTTTTAAAGGATGATAGAAGTGCTACACCTGGTGGAGAGAGACTAACACCGAAATAGTAGCTTTAAGAGTGCTGTACGTTATGACATGACACGTCTAGATGTAACGGGTCCGTTTTTTCAACTTTTTCCAATACTATAGAGCCATTACCATGTCGATCAACGCTTGAATAGAAACTTAGTTCACACCCCTGATTTTGACGTAAACACAGTCCCATTAGTTTTCTTTGTAGCCTCGTTTGAATGTTGCGGTTGCGCACATTTGTACGGAATGGGGTGAGTTTACGGTAATGGAATGCTGTATCTTGCCATTTCTTGGCTTGCAATGTTTCGTAACTTCAGCAAAGCAGGGCCTATCACTAGGGCTGGGCGCTGTACCGTATTTGACGATACACGGGCATTGATGCAGGGACCGGTTTGGGTTTTTACTTGACCTTCTATAACGGTATTTGAATGTTTGGTTTGTTAAATGTGGTACACCTTGTGTAAAGTCCATTTTTATAGTTTACTTCGCTACTTGAGTCATCTCTGTCCACTCTTTCCATGCTGCTTTCCAGACAGACCTAGGCATGCACCATGCATTGCATGGGCTATGCAGCACATGCAACAATGTTGATGAAAATGCTGTTTTCACCTTGCTTCTTACTATAATTTTACTAGCGTTCTACAATTACACTATTGATTTGTGTTTCTTACATCTGAAAACAGCTAGTTGTCTTTTCTTAGCAAGTTGGGCCTAAATCCTGTTAGCCGCTAATCGCTAGCTAGCTAATAAATGTACTGAGTCAGAGCAAACGTAATTAGCTATACAGCCTGACAATACCAGTGATGGTGTAGACCTAAATCAACATGTTGTCTAAATCGGAGGAAAACGCGAAGCAAGAATATGTTAGCTACATGAAGTAGCTAAGAGAACATTCAATGTAGCCAAAGATTATAGGGTCCTCTAGGAAACACTTACCAACAGTTCCTACCCTGTCACAACAACTCTTCCCTGGCATTTTCATTCGTAGTCATGTCAAACACTGAATTCAAATGGCCCACTATTATATTCCAACTATAGAATTAGAATAATCCTTCTATTTCCATGATTCCAACAGTTCAATCATTTTTTTTGGTTGAAGTTGAATTGAACAGTATACAACAATCAGAATGGAGACCCATTGAAATCACTTAGAATGTATGTGTTGCCACCCTTGGGTCGCACTTCTCAAAGAAAATTGTGAACATTATTATTCAAAAACAAATTATCGTCAATATAATTGTTTTTTGCCTGATATGATATTTTGGCCATATCACCCAGCCGTACCTATCACCAATGAATAGGCTAGGATATATTACACACAACAGACCGAAGACTGAACACACTCACATCATTAATAAAGAGCAGGTGAGCCAGCCGAAGGAGGGGGCAGGCAAAAATGATGTCTTGTCTTGCATGTTTTGCAAATTCACCAAAGTAGCCTCAGGTTTCATTTTAAAATTACACAACTTTCCACAGGCATTTATAGCATACCGTTTAGTTAGGCTATAAAACTGAAAATAACATTTTAACTGCACTGATTTTAGCAAAAAAAAAAAAAGATTTTTCATAACATTAAGGATCCCAACTTTGTATAAAAGTTTGAATGTTCACACCTCTGCTTGTCACAAAGTCTAAATCAAATTTCAATCAAAATTGCCTTCAGGGATTAATAAAGTGTGGTCTTGTTTTATCATATCTTAAAACACCATTCATTTTTTAGAAGTTGCAGGAATGAATCTGTTCAGAAAGTCCCCTCAAGGACACTGGCTGTAGAATGTGCTACTCAACATGTAGAATGTGCAACTCAACATGTAGAATGTGCAACTCAACATGTAGAATGTGCAACTCAACATGTAGAATGTGCTACTCAACATGTAGAATGTGCTACTCAACATGTAGAATGTGCTACTGTAGAATGTGCTACTCAACATGTAGAATGTGCTACTCAACATGTAGAATGTGCTACTCAACATGTAGAATGTGCTACTCAACATGTAGAATGTGCTACTCAACATGTAGAATGTGCTACTCAACATGTAGAATGTGCTACTCAACATGTAGAATGTGCAACTCAACATGTAGAATGTGCAACTCAACATGTAGAATGTGCAACTCAACATGTAGAATGTGCAACTCAACATGTAGAATGTGCTACTCAACATGTAGAATGTGCAACTCAACATGTAGAATGTGCAACTCAACACTGTGCGTTTGAAATGTGACCCGCACGTTTTTGATCTCGGTCTGTCAGTCTCCATGAACTACACTACATGATAGGACTGTGTGCAGCAGGAGAGCAGTCTTACTCCTCATGTGGTTCTCAGCACAGTGCAGCATGTCAGCAGCATGGATGAACTGGTATCCCGAGCCATGGTTGCACAGCTCAGCCTCAGTGTAACCCAGCACCATCTTCCCTCTGTACAGGAGGACAGGAAAAACACAGGAAGCACAATCAAAACATGTCCCCTCCCTACTTCTGAATAGATCACACTTGTGATCTAAAAGCATAATTAATCATTAAGGCACAAGAGGGTGTGGTATATGGCCAATATACCATGTCTAAGGGCTGTTCTTAAGCACGACGCAAAGCGGAGTGCCTGGATACAACCCTTAGCCGTGGTATATTGGCCATATACCACAAACCCCCAATGTGCCTTATTGCTATTATAAAGTGGTTACCAATGTAATTAGAGCATTAAAAATATATGTTTCGTCACACCCGTGGTATACAGTATACTGATATACCACGGCTTTCAGCCAATCAGCATTCAGGACTCGAACCACCCAGTTTATAATCTCAAATATGATGAGATTGCGCTGATGGTTCCTCTTAAAATGTATAAATGATTTGAATTATTAGGTTTATTTGACAGGGACCACATACAATTAAAACATACATCTCACAAGACACGTGATGCATTGTACTAGATTTAGCTCAATAGCTCGTTCACAACTCCAGTACCCGGGCAGGTGAACAATAAAATGATTTACCATTCAGACGGCAAGCTTTGAATTCAATGTAAAATATTGTAGTGAAGTGGTATTGAAGGTGCTTAGCGGCAGTAAGCCCCACTAGACAGGCCCACTACTGTTATCGTCACTCACTTGGCGTCGCAGGCAATGGGGGTGAAGTCCAGCTTGTGCTTGGTCTTGAAGATGAAGTTCTTGGTGCGGATCTCCAGGATGGTGGGGGGCTGCAAGGGAGAGGCCAGGGCGAACAGAGCCAGCTGAGGCGGGATGGCCTTGCCCTCCTTTGTCCTCTCGCTCTGGCCATGGAGGAACTTTAGACGCCCCTGGATGTTCAGGGCCTGGAGAACGCGGAATAGCCATTAAACATAGTCAGGGCTGTGTCCCAAATGGCCCCCTATTTCACCCTGATGACGGTCGATTCAGACAGGAACATTGGTTAAATAAGATCCCATTAAACTGTTGGAAGGAGCGTCAAGATTATCAATGAGCTGGAGCTCTTTTTATTGAGTACACTTTTCTCCATGCAACTGGTAGCACCTTAAAGGGAAATTTCACAAATGTTCAACTTCCTATTCATCATCAACATATGAGAAAATGGCATCTTTCTATGTACTGTAGTAAAAAATATGGAGGAAGATAAGTGTTTCCAATGATATCATCGGTGCACATTTTAACCAATTATGAGGAGGCATTACCTACTAATTGCCTCCTAATTGTCTATGAATTGGTTGTCATTGGAAACACATCTTCCTCACTTTTTTACTACAGAACATAGAAACATGCCGTTTTCACATATATTGATGTTGGGGTGGTGCTGGATTTAAGCTACAATACTGAGTTTATGTAATAAGAAAACAATTTCCAATTCCAGCTAAATCTAATTATTCAGTGATTATAACTTGACATTCACAAAACTGTAGAGAAATGCAAAAACAATCCAAAAAAAGTAGAGAATATTTTTGTGTTCTCAAAGCTTGACTGCAAACGCTATCTGTAGGAAAACTTCCTGGTCTGGATAAGCAGTCTTTGGCCCCACCCTTTCCTGAACTCAAAGGGGAATTGGAGAAGCCTCACACTGATTCCCCCACTTCAGGACAACACATATTTAACCCCTTCCTGACACGCCACTCATCCTCAAAGAAAGTGACTTCAGTGGCTGTCATAATACAATTACAATCTCAAGAGTATCAGCGGGAGATGAGAGTTGATTTGCATTGCGCTGTAGTACACTGTTCACAAGTAATCTTTTTAAATTATTATTTTAAATGATTAGGGTTGAAAAATCCTTCCCTAAAATTCCCTAGATTTTCCAGAAATTGCAGAGATTTCCTCCACGAACTTACTAGGAAGCCAGTGGAGTTGTCCAGGAGACATCTTAACCTGCAGACAAAGTTGCGTTCCAGGAAGGTGGAATTCTCTGGTGGGAGTGCCTCTGGCTTGTAGACTGTGACATCCTGTGGCGAGGATGAATCTTCAAAGGCCAGAGAGGTGGGGGGTTACACATACTATAGCTATAATAGTGAATTACAGGATGTCTAGAGAAAATAGTATCTTCATATAGTAGACTAACTCTTCGCAGCAGCCCTCACCCCGAGCTGCAAACCTCACCCGGAGGGGACTGTTAACAGTCTCGTCCCCACACTACAAACCAGAATGTTATGCCTCATGTCATTAGCCATTTCCTACTGAGGAAAGACAGAATGCTAGGTAAGAGTTTCTTATCCAGGGCTGGGCCTAGGTCAGGCTCACCCCAGCCAGGTGCCACTTCTGGTCCAAGGTGAAACACTGCTCCACACTACGATATGGAGAGAGAATACAGTGACAGACTGTCTGGATAATATCAAAGATAGTAAAACACCAGTCCTCTATGATCAGTGTAACACGAGTAGGGCAAAGGACCCGTACAAAAAATATGGTTCTCCCCATGGAAACAACGTTACTCGTATGACCAGAGAATGTGAAATACTCCTCGGTTTTAGAAAGACACAAGCTGAGTGGATAGGTAGAGGGTGTTTTATGGCTTTATAAAAGTGTTGAAAAAAAGTGTTGTACAGTGCTGAATAAAATCTTAAACATGAACTCACTCATAAAAACAGCATCTCTTCACTGTATTTGTTGACAGTCTCTCTAGTCATGATTTTGTTACTCGCAGTAGTTTTGAAATCTCACAGTAGTCGACTATCAACTTCACTGTGGGCTCGTGGAAGCTGTGACACAGTGATCTGAGATCTCATTGGCCAGCGGTAGGCCTATAGGTGCAATTGATTTGCTATCCGGACCTGCCAGGTAGGTGGAGTTTGTACCGTCAGACACATGAAATGGGACAAAATGGGAACACTTCAACCTACCCGGCGTGCAGGACAGCTGAATCAAGTGCACCGAAAACAAACATTGTGTAAAAGTAATACAAAAATAGGAATGCAAGGCTTTATTGTTGGGCTTTATACAGAAATGTTTGGCGATCTACTTGGAAAGCCTTGGAGATCGACCAGTCGACTGCAATAGACCAGTTGGATGGACTAGAACATCTAGGCCTACATTCCTGGCTGACACAGCAGAGATACTGTACATTCAAGGAGGTTATTTCCTTTTGTGGCTCTCTTCACTTCCTAGTAGATACCATGTTTCCCTGTGCTTCACCAGCATACATGGAGCTGCTGGACTTAGAACATTAGGTAGCAGACACCCTAGGACTAATATATATAATGAAGGAACCTGCCAATGCAGGGGGAGCTCAATTAATATAAGATCTGGGGCAAGATAGGTTAGATAGTGTGGATTGGAGAGTGATAGCCTATAAGAAACAGACGTGCTGGTACAAATTGCATGTCGGCTGACTGTGTGGTGAAAAACTAATTCCAGTGCAGGTGAAAAATGCAGCTTTACCTGAGACCAGCTGTCCAGTGTCAGGGATGAGGGTGGGGTTGGAGGTTACCTGAGACCAGCTGTCCAGTGTCAGGGATGAGGGTGGGGTTGGAGTTTACCTGAGACCAGCTGTCCAGTGTCAGGGATGAGGGTGGGGTTGGAGGTTACCTGAGACCAGCTGTCCAGTGTCAGGGATGAGGGTGGGGTTGGAGGTTACCTGAGACCAGCTGTCCGGTGTCAGGGATGAGGGTGGGGTTGGAGGTTACCTGAGACCAGCTGTCCGGTGTCAGGGATGAGGGTGGGGTTGGAGGTTACCTGAGACCTGCTGTCCAGTGTCAGGGATGAGGGTGGGGTTGGAGGTTACCTGAGACCAGCTGTCCAGTGTCAGGGATGAGGGTGGGGTTGGAGGTTACCTGAGACCAGCTGTCCAGTGTCAGGGATGAGGGTGGGGTTGGAGGTTACCTGAGACCAGCTGTCCGGTGTCAGGGGTGTTCAGGGCCCAGTGGAGCTGTCTCTGTAACTCTGCTCGGTCCTCCATATGAATGACGTCATAAACACTCTGATGGACGACGTCTGACTGAGAAGCAAAAACATCCACCATCACCAAATACAAGTCTAGTAAACTACAAGAAAACAATGCAAACATGGACATTATTGTTGCTAGACAATACATCCTTCCTCTTCCCATCACTTATCTGATGGATCTTAGTCCTGACTTGTACTCTACAAATGTGCTCTGTACTGGGCCTTAGATTCAACCTGGGTTTAGTTCCGATACCCAAATGGACTTATTAGACTTGGTATCTGTTTAGGTCCTGGCTTTCGTTCATGTTGAGGAAATACCAGAGCAATCAGCTTTGTCCGGTGTGACCGGTGAAATTCACACGCAAACCGTTAGGTAACACAAATAATGATATGGACACTAGTAAATAAGCAGTGCTTACGCATTAGTCAGATGTTTTAACCCTATAAAATAGACCAATGTTTCAAGTTCTAAAGTCACATGCACAAGTACAGTGAAATGCCTTTCGTGCAAACCCTAACCCCAACAACGCAGTATTCAATACCAATGTAATACTAAAAATGGGGGGTAACACTAGTTAATTAATAGCACGAAGTGAATGTGGATGTGAGTTGTGTGATTGTAGTGAATGTGGATGTGAAAGTTGTGAGTGTGGATAGTATTAAGCTATTTGAAATTGGGATAACAGGATTTACATTTGGCTATTAAGCGGATTGAAATGTGGATAATATGTACTGAGTCAATGTGTGGAAGTGTGTGTGTTATTCTATATGTATGCAGAAAGACGCGTCTATAGAGACCATAGCATTTATGACTATATAAACTATTGATAGTATGGATGCTGAGGGTTTTTAGATACTATGGATGCTATAGGGACTGTGATGCTCAGGGACTATAGATGCTGTAGAGACTATGGGGACTGTAGAGACTATAGAGGAACCGTGGCAGTGATTCACATGGCTGAAGAAAGATAGAGCTAGTCTTAGAGATTACCGAGTGTGTTTGGAAATAGTACTAAGTGAATGTGGATGTGAGAGTTGTGGAAGTGTGGAAAGGATGTGTTAGGCTCATTGAAATATGGATGTTAAGGTGATTGAAATTTGGACAATAAGAAAATAGAAATTTGGATATTAAGATGAATGAAATTTGGATTAGAGTTTGAAATTGAGAATAATAAGAGATATTATTACTATTAAGTGCTGAGTGAATGAGAGCTGCCAGGGGACTGGCTCAGGTGTGAAAGAGGTAATATGGGAGATTACTGAGTACGTGTCTGAATGGATACCCCAACCTGTTCTGTGAGCTGAGTTTTCGATCTATAATGTTATCTACGGTTATTATAAATGTATAGGAAGTATCGGCAAGCTGGTCTTAGGAGAAGGATAGAGTGAGGCCAGAGAAGCCTCAGTGACAATTGTCTGTAGGCATTTATAAAAGGTGTCTACGTGGTCAGAGAACCACTGAAACTGTTGAAGTTACATATGCATAATAACTATGAAGTGTCTAAATGTGTCTGCAGCCACTACTCGTGTGTAACGATAGTCTACATGGTCTGAGAAACACTGATAATAGCACAAGGTATTATTGTAGGCATTTAGAGTCATTGATGCACATGAGTGGTATGGATGTCTGTAGGCATTTAGGATCTGTAACGTTATATAGGGAATCTGTGTATGTGAGAGATATGAAAGGGGAAAGGACTATTCCCGAATATGCTGTTAAATAGAACTAGTGTAAATATCTAAACCCATGTATGAATAGAAAACTAGTCTAAAGGAGAAATTGGCGAAGAAAAGTATACTGGGTTACGTGAGATTTGATAGTAACAATGGAGCAAAATTATAATTATATACAACTTGCACACCCAAACGTAGACGTACGTAAGTGGTGTACAAAATAGAGACATTAATAGTATAATGGGTTACTAGATTTGACGTTACAAATGTATGAAAGTATAATTGGTTACTTGAGTTTGCTCGGTAGAACTTGCTCGGTAGACTTATTATGGATAGAGCACACCATCTACAGTTCATCTTAAAATAAGACATTTAATAAGTGTGAAGTCCTAGTTGAGGGAAACAGATATGGAGGTTAGTGAAAATAAGAAAGTGAATGGTAATATGTGGCTTTCAGATAGCACTCTAATAATGCAATATCGTAGTAATTTGAAGAGTAAATGTTTCAATATAAGGTCACATGACGAACAGATGGATTGTGCATTGGGACTGATATTAAATTAGAGGCCACCATCTGGTGTTTGGGTTAGAGATACGTTTCCTGTGGAACAATAGATAGCAGCCAGTATTAACTGAACTCAAACATGCTGTAAGGGACACCGTGGGGACATTTGGGACAGCGGTATGAATAAAACACATTTTTGATAAGTTAAATTATTGTTACTCAATTTTATAGTTTGGGTAGCATAAATGATTTAAGGTAATGTAATCTAAAACAATATGTTTCCATTGCGTGGAACTGTGTCCAGAATTGAAGTAGATTCAAGTAAATGTTTTTCGTAACAAATATTGAGCTGATAAGCCAGCACCAACTCTTTGAAGGTCCTATCAGATTTGTTAAACAACAGGTTTCATATTTTGACTAGTTGATGTCCCAGGGACAGTCAGGACAGAACTGTATGCAACAGGTCAAAAAGACCAAGATGACAAGAGATGGGAGGGGCTCTAGGATTCTTTACTTTAGGTGCCTATTCAGCTTTACGGGACACTGTATCATCTGATGTGTCTGAAGTATAATTCTGTAAACGCACACTTATCAAGACTTCCTGCCTAAGATGCAGTAAACTCGATTAACGATGTAGAATTTTTAGGACCGATTCAAATCTAACAGTGAAAACTAAGTACATGTTTATTTTCTTTGTTCCAGGACAAGTTTTTGTTTTGTTTATAAAATTAGTGTTGTTTTACAAATGATTATGTATCTATATATATTGTTATGTATCTATATATATTGAATATTTGTTAGTGGTGTTACTGATTTATTGTGTGGGGTCTTTTTATTTTAGGTTTTCGTGGGTTTTTCACAGGTTAGAAAGGATGCACCTTAATTAAAAGGAAACACAAATGAAGTATCTATCGTCACAGTTTCGGTTGTACACATGTAAATTCTCTTGATAAAGAAATTTACAATCCCATTGTAAACCTGATACACAAAATGTTTGAAATGATTGAAATATCTTGAAGTAATGTCTGAGGTACAGGGAAAGAAACACTCACTTAATGGGGTTGATTGACCTCTGTTCTGACTTTCTGGTGAGGCCTGATCACCCTCATTAGAAAGACTAGAGACATTGGTTGAGATTTAAAATGGGCTACGTAAACACTAGAGAATTAGGAAGACGTTTATAATTTATCAACATTCCTGTGTGTGATTCGAACACGAGAAGGAGAGAGAGAGAGAGAGAGAGAGAGAGCGCTGCCCCTGAATGAGGGACACCTTTCTCTAGTCTATTTGACCATTACCTTATGGAGTTATCAAGGGTTGTAATTATAATTTTATTTGTATTTAACAGGCAGTGTTGTCATTTTTTTGTGATGCATGAATCATGATGTGAGTCATGTGTCCATAGGGGGAATTACCAGTCCCCTGGGGCCCTTTGGTAAATATGCAAATGGGTTTTATTCACATGACTGCACTTGTGATTCACATGACTGCACATTGATTTTTATTCCTCATCTGCACATATCACTCCAGTGTAAATATGCCAAATTGTAATTACTTCGCCACTATTGGCCTATTTATTGCCTTACCTGCTTACTTCATCTGCACACACTGTATACAGATTTTGCTATTGTGTTATTGACTGTACGTTTGTTTATCCCATGTGTAACTGTTGTTTTTGTCACACTGCTTTGCTTTATCTTGGCCAGGTCGCAGTTGTAAATGAGAACTTGTTCTCAACTGGCCTACCTGGTTAAATAAAGGTGAAAAGAAAAAAAATGTATAAGAATATGGGTAGTAGTAATAATTTGTGAATAATTTGAATAATTTGAATAATTTGTCTGGATTTCCGGAATCAGATATGCCCTAAACTAAACTGTTGTTCTGGTCGGTCTTCTCTCGAGGTTATGGTGAAGGTGACCACAGATGGTATCTAGATGCATAGAAGGTTTAATTAGGCAGAGAACAAGGTGAATCTCACCCCCACTAACCAGCTGAAGTAATGGCAACAATGGCGTTCACTATGGTCCTTCACCACCTGGAACCTGAGTCCGAGCCAGCAACCTGTACACAGCATCCAGTCGAAACTATCAACTGCCTTTTCTCTCATGCAATTTTCTCAGGAGTGCAACATGTGTCCACGTGGAGTGAGCATGGAGAGATCCCATCCAAACTTCTCTCATGCTGCTGGAGAACTGGTAGGAAAATGGACAAGACATAATGGACTGGAAAGAACAGTGGCGGCTCAGGTGAGAGAAATGGGGACATTATCAAGGGCCATCCATTTTGAACATGTGCCATTGGGAGGACAAACGGAAACGCCACAAGAATGAGTGCCGAGGGGGGGGGGTGTAGTCAACCGTGCCCGTAATTAATGTAGGGTTGTCCTAAATTGTTTATTTGGGGTATCAGGTTGATTGTGGAGGTCTGCACACAGCAAATGTATAGTACTTTAGACTAGAAATGCATTGAGGTAATCTGTCATTACCACAAATGAAGGCTGTGATGAAAAAAGTTCATGCTAGAAATATAAGATGAATATACTGTGTCAATGTAAATTCGGCCTGTATAGGTGTGTGCTGAATTGAGGGTCTTCAAATTTGAGTGAGAGAACCAATGTGAAGCACTAAGGGGGGAGTGTCATTATAAATTTGTGCTGGATAATTTATCAATAGTTCTAATTATGATTTGGAAAGGCTTCTAGAGACAAAGCTATGCCCAGAAAATGTGATGAGCCACTAGATTGTAGCTTGGGCTAATATTGCCCTAATCTCATTCATATCAAGGTTGGTGTGAAACTGTTATAATGTGTGCTCTCTCTTCCCTGTGAAATTCAATATGGATGTGCCCTAGACCAAATTCTGGAGATCTCTAGAAACATAGATGCTAAAAAGAATTGTATAAATTGGCTCTGCCAAACAGAGAGGTTTTTGACTATCTTTTGGCATGTAAAGGGGGCACATGTGCAATCATTGGTGATGAAAGTTGTACTTTTGTCCCAGATCACTCTTCTAATATGACTGATCTCACCAAATACATTTCCACTGTTGCTAAGAATAATTCCCCACAGAGTGGACACCTGCAACTTGGTTGGAATCCCTGTTTGGAAGTTGGGGATCCCAAATTACCAAAAATGGGCTGCAGCATATGTTTTTTTTCTTATTTTGCCTAATTGTGTTATTTAACTTGCTGTGCATGTGTGTGTATTTTATATAAATTCACTCCTGTTAATAGCAGTATAACCTCTTATGATGATAGTATTACCATACTAATTAGATTGTATAACCCAGAATGAAGGGTTTTAAATGATGAAGTGTCCGGTTTTATGTGTGGATTTCCCTTTAACAGAAGTATAGTACCTTTTGAGAGAAGCTATAATCTAATGCTTACCTTAAAATATAATGATAATCATCACAGATTGACTGGTAAGAGGGAATGTGATGGAGCATTTTATGTTTGTGCTCTTCTAATAACCAATTTCTGTGTTCATGCTAGTGAATGATTGAACAAATCCTCAATATCAGGATCTACAAATGTGCAATTTGGCAGTTCGCCCCAATATCTCAGTTTCAAAGTCTCAGGCTAGAGAGAAGAAGCCTCATGAGGTATTGTTCGGTCACATGAATGAAGCAAACGTTAATGATTCATTAATTATGAAATGATGAATAAGCTAAATCATGCAAATATAACTTGTCTGCAGTATATAAGAGAACTAACATGACTGTCCTGTAAGAGCTCCTGATCGACATGTGTACTTGATGCATTGAGTTGGTTGGAACCTCTCCAGTGTGGATAATAACGAATTATTAATTTAAGATTGACTTTGGGTGACCCTGTGTAGAATTTCCACGACAGAGGCATTACGGAAAGTACTTTTACTGGATTAAACTATGGAAACTCCATACATAACATTGTTTAATGCAAGAACTACTAGCATAGTAATCAAATGTGCTTCAATAACTATTTATTTTGAATGAGGATGGGAATTAAGAATCTATAGCCTACTTTTTTATCACAGTCAGAACTAACACTTACATATGAGGTGTGCCACAAATGCACTGGCTGGCTAGGCTACCTAGACCTTTTCATTCCAAATTATTGACTGAAAGTGATGACAAATTATCAACAAAGTGATGACATATACGGTGTGAATAACTTTTTAATTACAGGTGCATACTAGACGAAGCACTCTCCATAAAGCAAGCTGAGCCATATTTGTTCTATGGTCCAATTGTAGTTGGTCTCTGTGTTTCCCTCAGAATCAGCCTAAACAAGAATTGTTCCACTGCACCAGAGTACAGAGAGGAATGAAATACACCTTCACTCTACATTTTCACTGAGTTTACACCTTCACATTTCAAATTCATTCCATGTTTGCTTCATGCATTATATCATCCTGTCAAATAAAGGGAATGTTGTACATGCACTCTGGTTTATTTTTACAGTAGTAAATGTTGCACATGCAATCGTTTTTACAGTAGTAAATGTTGCACATGCTCTCTGTTTTATCTTTACAGTAGTAATTGTTACATTAGACATTCTAGGCTGACTTGAGGAAAGAGGATTAATCTCTCTTTTGGTTTTCCTTGTCATACTTGCTGTAGTCTGATCTTGGTAATCTATTAATGTTTAAGGTAGTTCATGCAAAATTAGGAGGCAGGGAGGAAACTTGCCAGAACTGAACATCGGTAGTACAGTAGTAGTTAGCTAGATAGTAGAGAAATGTGAATCTTGCATGGATTCTATGTAAATCGAAGACATCCAAGAAGGAAAATTAATAACTTTAGTGGGTTAAGGAAATGTTCAGCCTATAATTAGCGAATTAGTTCAATTTGAAATAAAACATACATTTGATTAGCTGGCAGATTGATTTGATAGGCAGCAAGCTAAAGTTATTAGCTGTCTGGGTTTCTATGGGCTGAACAATGCTAGCTAACGTTAGTTGCTGATTGCTAGCCACAAGATCGTAACGTTTAACAAGTTGCAGTTCTCTATGTGTCACTCATTTTAGTGTAGAAGGGTTTTTATAACGTTTGGAAAATGTGTGTGATGTTTTATGCACCCTATTCATCATGTTAGCGGCAAACGATGTCCAAACTCCGAAGGTTTGTGCTAGCTACAGTGTGTTTTTGCTTATCCCTGAAGGGGTGGCTGGAAGCTGAAGGGTGGTCCTATGTAAAAAAAAAAAAAAATAGATCATGATTCATTCAATTTGAAATGGGGATAGCCAACCCTTCACTATTGATGCTTCGTGCTGACACATCAAAGCAGCCATTCCAGTCTCAGGAAGACTCTGAGAGCTGGGGTCAGCCAGACTACATTTATAGAGAGGTTAAAGAGCCTTTACCTGGTGAAAGCCCAGGTAGTCCTGGATGGTGGAGGATGCATAGAAGATTGTGCCACCAGCCGTGACGACCAGAACAAAGCCATTCAACACCTGAGAGGAGAGAGGAATAGAACGGACTAGTATACCGTTATACACTGAACAAAAATATAAACGCAACATGTAAAGTGATGATCCTATGTTTCATGAGCTGAAATAAAATCATCCCTGTTAGTGAGCATTTCTCCTGTGCCAAGATAATCCATCCACCTGACAAGTGTGGCATATCAAGAAGCAGATTAAACAGCATCATTACCCAGGTGCACCTTCTGCTGGGGACAATAAAAGTCCACTTTAAAAAGGTGCAGTTTTGTCACAACACCACAGATGTATCAAGTTTTGAGGGAGCGTGTAATTGGCATGCTGACTGCAGGAATGTCCACTTGAGCTGTTGCCAGATCATTGAATGTTCATTTCTCTACCATAAGCTGCCTGCAATGTCATTTTAGAGAATTTGGCAGTAAGTCCCACCTACTTGGACGATCCCAGGCCCACCCACGGCTCCACCCCTGTCCAGTCATGTGAAATCCATAGATTAGGGCCTAATGAATTTATTTCAGTTGACTGATTTCCTTATATGAACTGTAACTCGGTAAAATCTTTGCAATTGTTGCCTTTATATGTGTTTAGTATACATGTTTACACACATCTAGACTACATGTGGTCATATGAAGTAGGCCTACAGCTATAAAGAGCAAACAGCAAAATGTGAAATGTCAAAGGAACTGAAAGGCCTATAGAGTTTTGTCTGTGTCCCAAATGGCACCCTATTCCCTATGTATTGCAATACATTTGGTCAAAAAGTATGACTCAATATTCCATGCTTTCTGGGAATGTTCTAAAGACTAAAGTTATGGGCGGAGTTAGAATGTTGGCTGTCAGAATTATTACAATGTAAATTTATTTTAATCCATCTGTCTGCATATTTCAAACATGGCATATGAGGGTGCAGTGAGATAACCGATAGGTTCTCACACTGCACCCTCGTCATTCATCTTGAAAAAAACATGCTTAAAAGCAGGAAAATCAACCAATCCTCTTAACACAATGGAAAGGTCAAATTCTTTATTATCTAAATGTTGAAAGTGTGTGGGCGACTCAGAGAAACAAAATGGTGCAGTTTGAGGCCATGTGGTGGAGAGTGATGGGGGTGTGTGGGTCTGTCTCAGCAGGTGTGATATAGTCTGTTTGTGTGATGTTGTCGTTTGTATGGGTATGTATGTATGGGCGGCAGGGTAGCCTAGTGGTTAGAGCATTGGACTAGTAACCAAAAGGTTGTCAGCTCGGGGATTTGAACTTACAAGGTACAAAATCTGTCGTTCTGCCCCTGAACAGGCAGTTAACCCACTGTTCCTAGGCCGTCATTGTAAATAAGAATTTGTTCTTAACTGACTTGCCTAGTTAAATAAAGGTAAAGTAAGTTTTGTATTGTTGGAAACAATAAAATCAACATTTTTTTTTAAGGAATAAGTTGCATTTGGTCAAAAGTAGTGCACTATACAGGGAATAGGGTTCCATTTGGGAAGCAGCAATTGTGTTTGTATCTACCCTATTCCATGTAGAGTCAGTTCAAAGATCAGACAGTTCAAGGATCAGATACGCAACAGTATATGATTAACTCTGGAATTATTTGGACAGGAAAAGCTAACATGCCACATGGCCCTGCATGGTGTGGTTCAACTGCAGTTCATCCCAATTCAACCAATAACTTTCCAATGTAAGATCAGGGAACTGATCAGGGAACAGGTACGTCCTGTTAATGTAAGCTTACTCGTTAAGATCTAAAAAAAAAAAAAAAAAAGGACAAACTGATCCTAGATCAGCACTCCTACTCTGAGACGACAAAAATATGTGCTGCTTTTAATATCGGTTTCTCCTTTGTTGTGTTTTATTAGGGTATGTATTGGCTGGTGCAATCAAATGTACCCTGTGTGGGATTAATAAAGTACTTACCTTATCATGAATACAGGCTCTTTGTGGGATTAATAGTTATTATTTTATCATGAATACAGGCCCTGGAGTGCTATGGTAACAGACAGGGTGGCTACTGAATAGACCCCACTAACCTGTAGTAACAGGCTACTGAATAGACCCCACTAACCTGTAGTAACAGGCTACTGAATAGACCCCACTAACCTGTAGTAACAGACAGGGTGGCTACTGAATAGACCCCACTAACCTGTAGTAACAGGCTACCGAATAGACCCCACTAACCTGTAGTAACAGGCTACTGAATAGACCCCACTAACCTGTAGTAACAGGCTACTGAATAGACCCCACTAACCTGTAGTAACAGGCTACTGAATAGACCCCACTAACCTGTAGTAACAGGCTACTGAATAGACCCCACTAACCTGTAGTAACAGGCTACTGAATAGACCCCACTAACCTGTAGTAACAGGCTACTGAATAGACCCCACTAACCTGTAGTAACAGGCTACTGAATAGACCCCACTAACCTGTAGTAACAGGCTACCGAATAGACCCCACTAACCTGTAGTAACAGGCTACCGAATAGACCCCACTAACCTGTAGTAACAGGCTACCGAATAGACCCCACTAACCTGTAGTAACAGGCTACCGAATAGACCCCACTAACCTGTAGTAACAGGCTACCGAATAGACCCCACTAACCTGTAGTAACAGGCTACTGAATAGACCCCACTAACCTGTAGTAAGAGCTCTCCCTCTGGAACGTGAAGTTCTTTCTTCTTCAGAACATTACTCTCTGGGCGCTGGGAGGCTGTGGATTGTAGGGTCACTGCAACACAATAAAATCAAGATTAAGGTTGCTGTCCCATAGAGGATTTCCATCACACACTGAAGGAATGCAGAGGAACCAGTTACAGTGCATCACTACAGACAGAGACCCATTCACAATAATGTGAGATAGACCTAATGGTACTAGTTGTTCCTGTGGAAGAGAATTTGATGGGCATTTTAAATCAACCTATCTATTTGTGTGTAGTGTAGTAGCCATATAGGCTAGGCAACAGCAAATCATCTTCAGATAGATGGTGCAGTGTGATGCCTTATGTTTCAGTGTGATTAAGAGAACAGACCCCAACTGTGCTGGTCGGGCCCTATAGCCTAGCTACAGTTGGAGAGTTGTGCCAGTAGAACGTGGATAGGGAACTCAAAGTCCTCAGGGCCAGAATGGTGTCACACTTCCTCCCCGTCTAGCAAACACAGTTGATTAAACTAATTACATTATAAACTGATGATCATGATTAGTTGATTATTGGAGTCAGGTGTGTTAGCTAAGGCTGGAGTAAACGTGTGACACCAATCAGGCCCCCGAGGACTTGCCCATCCCCGCAGTAGAATGACGTCCTCTCAGGCAGTCCCATCCCCGCAGCAGAATAACTCAGGAAGTCTGCAACCACAATTATTTTTCCCCTTTATTCATACAGGTAAGTCATTTAAGAATGTTTTCTTATTTACAATGACGACCTGTCCACAATCTTGATTGTATTCTCATACGATGGCCAAAATAATCCCCCTTCACCTCTGGTTCACATCAACCTACACCCATCCCCTTATCAGAGCCGAGTCAACACTTCTCACTCATCTAAACAAGTCAAAGTTTAGTTGTTGGCTCATACTACAGACTATCAAACACTCTGCACCCCAAATGGCATCCCATTCCCTATAGTGAAATACTTTTGACCAGAGCCCATGCCCTTGGCAAGCGTAGTGCACTGAACAGGGAATAGAGTGCCATTTGGGATGCAGGAGACCACTGTTTTATAACCCTCCTCAGGAGTCTGTGGAGTCAAGAGTTCAACAAGTCTGTTCTAATATAGATTACTCAAGCAAACACCCCCCTCTCCCCTCCCCTTGGGAGTCTAGGAACTCTGCCGATTACACAAAGCACCACAGCAGCAGCAGGCAGCAACACAACACAAAGGCCAGGAATCCTGGCTGCTAGCAGGTCTCAGAGGAAACTAAAATAACAGTAGAACATTTTATTCTGCTGACTTTTTCCTCATGCAAGTCAAGCTAATTGAATTGTTGAGTCACTCAAAATATAAAGGGCTCCCCAAGGGAAGACCGTGTAAAGATGAAGGCTAAATGTTTACATCTCAGACAACTAATAGCCTACAAGTTCTAAGCAATACATTCAAATCAGTCTACATTTTTCAGCTTCCTTGCTTTTTTTGTGGTTCTGCAAATGTTGGATTGAATGTACAATTTAAACCCCCCATCCCTAATGCATGTTTAAATATCGGACTATAAGTTGTGCCTTCCTGTATTATACTTATACACTGCTCAAAAAAATAAAGGGAACACTAAAATAACACATCCTAGATCTGAATGAATGAAATATTCTTATTAAATACTTTTTCTTTACATAGTTGAATGTGCTGACAACAAAATCACACAAATGATCAATGGAAATCAAATTTATCAACCCATGGAGGTCTGGATTTGGAGTCACTCTCAAAATTAAAGTGAAAAACCACACTACAGGCTGATCCAACGTTGATGTAATGTCCTTAAAACAAGTCAAAATGAGGCTCAGTAGTGTGTGTGGCCTCCACGTGCCTGTATGACCTCCCTACAAAGCCTGGGCATGCTCCTGATGAGGTGACCTCCTGAGGGTCTCCTCCCAGACCTGGACTAAAGCATCCGCCAACTCCTGGACAGTCTGTGGTGCAACGTGGCGTTGGTGGATGGAGCGAGACATGATGTCCCAGATGTGCTCAATTGGATTCAGGTCTGGGGAACGGGCGGGCCAGTCCATAGCATCAATGCCTTCCTCTTGCAGGAACTGCTGACACACTCCAGCCACATGAGGTCTAGCATTGTCTTGCATTAGGAGGAACCCACGGCCAAACACACCAGCATATGGTCACACAAGGGGTCTGAGGATCTCATCTCATCTCTCATCTCACCTAATGGCAGTCAGACTACCTCTGGCGAGCACATGGAGGGCTGTGCGGCCCCCAAGAAATGCCACCCCACACCATGACTGACCCACTGCCAAACCGGTCATGCTGGAGGATGTTGCAGGCAGCAGAACGTTCTCCATGGCGTCTCCAGACTGTCACGTCGTCACATGTGCTCAGTGTGAACCTGCTTTCATCTGTGAAGAGTACAGGGCGCCAGTGGCGAATTTGCCAATCTTGGTGTTCTCTGGCCCTCATGGAGTCTGTTTCTGACCGTTTGAGCAGACACATACACATTTGTGGCCTGCTGGAGGTCATTTTGCAGGGCTCTGGCAGTGCTCCCTCTGCTCCTCCTTGCACAAAGGCGGAGGTAGCGGTCCTGCTGCTGGGTTGTTGCCCTCCTACGGCCTCCTCCACGTCTCCTGATGTACTGGCCTGTCTCCTGGTAGCGCCTCCATGCTCTGGACACTACGCTGACAGACACAGCAAACCTTCTTGCCACATCTCGCATTGATGTGCCATCCTGGATGAGCTGCACTACCTGAGCCACTTGTGTGGGTTGTAGACTCCGTCTCATGCAGAACCCACCTGCAGAACCACTCCTTTATTGGGGTGTCTTGCTAATTGCCTATAATTTCCACCTGTTGTCTATTCCATTTGCACAACAGCATGTGACATTTATTGTCAATCAGTGTTGCTTCCTAAGTGGACAGTTTGAATTCACATAAGTGTGATTGACTTGGAGTTACATCGTGTTGTTTAAGTGTTCCCTTTATTTTTTTTTTGAGCAGTGTATAAAAATGTATTCTATTCTACTGAGCCATTTACCTTGTTCGTATTCTTACCCTTTATTATGTCTTCTTGTCAAGAAGGAACCTTTTAGGGTTGGGCAGTATCAAGATATTCATATCGTCATACAGTCCTTCTCGCATACAGAGATAAACAGTACTACAGGCTTATTAGTACACAAGGAGGTGCCAAAAAAAACAAACAGGCGTCCATTAACAGAATGCCAACAAAATTAGCACACAAATTTCAATGGAGGCTGCTAGCTAAATATTCTAATGAGCGCAAATGAAAATAAATAAATTGCAAAGACAGGCAATCCATCTCGTAAAGTTACACGTACATAGGTAGGCACTACCGAAGGTTTTTTGACATTTCCAAGTGATTGTGAACGAGAGACATTGTGCAAATGAACAAAGTTTTGACACATGCTTGTCTGAAGGAATAACAGTACAGGCTCTGGAGCAGCATGTGTAGGCTACATGCTGTGTCTGTGTGGAGTCTGGAGTCGCTAGGGCAACGGATCTGCCTGCTCTGCTCGGAGAATAGGGGGAAGGAGAAGACGGCTGAGAACGGAGGAGAAAAAACAAGGAAATGAAAAGATTGCAGTGCCAGCTGTACAGATAACACATTCAAAGGACTGACTTCTCAAATATGGCAGAAAGCTAAAACAATATGATGACCCATCACCTTATTAATTAGATTAAGTAGCAAGTTAAACTTCGGGGTCACGTTTACACAGAATTTTGAACTCTTTAGAAAGATCTTCCCGCGTTCTGTAAATGCAGATGTAAAATGGATCTTATTGTAATTTCTGCTCTGCATTAGACTAATTTTGTGCTTCAGTTGCACTTCTCCACTCAGATGAGAATTCAGGAATGGGCATTCTATCAGCAGACAGCACTCTGACTGATGTGTAGCTACTGTTCTCCATCATTCTATCAGCAGACAGCGCTCTGACTGATGTGGAGCTACTGTTCTCCATCATTCTATCAGCAGACAGCACTCTGACTGATGTGTAGCTACTGTTCTCCATCATTCTATCAGCAGACAGCGCTCTGACTGATGTGTAGCTACTGTTCTCCATCATTCTATCAGCAGACAGCACTCTGACTGATGTGTAGCTACTGTTCTCCATCATTCTATCAGCAGACAGCACTCTGACTGATGTGTAGCTACTGTTCTCCATCATTCTATCAGCAGACAGCACTCTGACTGATGTGTAGCTACTGTTCTCCATCATTCTATCAGCAGACAGCACTCTGACTGATGTGGAGCTACTTTTCTCTGGTACTTTTCTCAGTGTAGCCAGCCATTTTCCACCTTTAAAATGCCAGATGAACTTTAAACAAAACATGAGGAAATTTAGCTTGCTACATTCTTTATATAATATTAGAAATATGATGGCTATGCATAGTTTTTGCAAAACATACCTTGCTTTTTCATTGTAAGCTCATGTACTTGGTGGCATTTCTGCTGCCATCTGATGAAAATGAAGCTATTTTCTGCCGAATGTGTTGCACTAATGTTTTTCCTGTGAAGGAAAGCTATAGTTGCACGTCCCTGATCACTCTACTGACTCTCAATATAAAACAGGTTCATGTCAACACACAGCTGGACTCACCTGCTCCCGTTTCCTCCTGTTGTGCCATTTCCAAACAAACAGGTGACAGGTTCAACTGTTCTGGGGAACTATGGTGAGCTTCATAATGTACAATAATGTGACTGGCTCAACTGTTCTGGGGAACTATGGTGAGCTTCATAATGTACAATAATGTGACTGGTTCAACTGTTCTGGGGAACTATGGTGAGCTTCATAATGTACAATAATGTGACTGGCTCAACTGTTCTGGGGAACTATGGTGAGCTTCATAATGTACAATAATGTGACTGGTGAAATGAAGAACACAATCTGCTTCATCTCCTAAGGTATTGCACAAGTTGACTGCAGGCATTTAATAAAAAACATTTGCTACAAATATTAAAATGTATTGAAACACTTCAAATAAATAGTTTAATCTGTATTGTCGGTATAGAAAAAGCATCCCGTGGCTATTTCCAAATACCCCGTATACAGCACCTAAAGACTCTCAGACCATGGGAAACAAGATTCTCTGGTCTGATGAAACCAAGATTGAAATCTCTGGCCTGAATGCCAAGCTGGAGGAAGTCTGGAGGAAACCTGGCACCATCCCTACGGTGAAACATGGTGGTGGCAGCATCATGCTGTGGGGATGTTTTTCAGTGGCAGGGACTGGGAGGCTGGTCAGAATTGAGGGAAAGATGAACGGAGCAAAGTATAGAGAGTTCCTTGATGAAAACCTGCTCCAGAGCGCTCAGGACCTCAGACTGGGGCGAACGTTCACCTTCCAACAGGACAACGACCCTAAGCACACAGTTAAGACAACGCAGGAGTGGCTTCGGGACAAGTCTCTGAATGTGCTTGAGTGGCACAGCCAGAGTCCGGACTTGAACACGATCAAACATCTCTGGAAGGACTTGAAAATAGCTGTGCAGCGACGCTACCCATCCAACCTGACAGAGCTTGAGGGAATCTATAGAGAAGAATGGGTGAAACTCCCCAAATATCGGTGTGCCAATCTTGTAGTGTCAAGAAGACTAGAGGCTGCCAAAGTTGCTTCAACAAAGTACAAAGGTCTGAATAATTATGTAAATGTGATATTTCAGTTTGTTTTTAACAACTGAGTGGAGGTCCAAACAGCCGAGTGGAGGTCCAAACAGCCGAGTGGGGGTCCAAACAGCCGAGTGCGGGTCCAAACAGCCGAGTGCGGGTCCAAACAGCCGAGTGGGGGTCCAAACAGCCGAGTGGGGGTCCAAACAGCCGAGTGGGGGTCCAAACAGCCGAGTGCGGGTCCAAACAGCCGAGTGCGGGTCCAAACAGCCGAGTGCGGGTCCCGAGGATGGATACTCGAACCGGGACGATACCAGTATCGCAATATTCGTTAGTATCATGGCAAGGAAACAAAACAAAGCCTTAATGTTGGAAACAAACATCATTATGTTGTCATCCAGAGTCACATGTATTTATTTTCCAAGCTATAGCCACTACTTTACATACAGCAGGTTTTAAAATGACCAAAGAGTTTACTTCGAGTTTTCATTTTTGCCATGGAAAAAAATACTGCAATACGGGTATCGTCACAGCCCCACTTTCTTAGAGTCCAAACAGCCTAGTCTGCATCCCAAACAGCACCTTTTACCCTATATAGTTCACTACTTTTGACCCGAATAGGGTGCCATTTGAGATGCAAACATAATGTCCTGCAAGGGGGAGGATGTGGTCACAGTTTTCCCTTGGCAGATCCCTCAGAACCCTTTAATAATGTATGTGGTTAATGCTAGAAAACTATCTATTGTTGCAGCACTTCCGCTAAGACAGATCACAAGATTACACATTTATATGTTACTTTCCACAGGATTTCACACACCCTGATGGCATCCTGTTATTTCAGAGAGTCCTCCCTTTCTTGAGAGAGCGACAAGCGAGAGAGAGAGAGAGATCTAGCCACTGCCTCCCAGACACCACAGTAGTTGATAGTGACTGATATAGTTGATCAGGACAGCAGGTAGCCTAGTGGTTAGAGCGTTGGGCCAGTCGCTAGATCGAATCCCTGAGCTGACAAGGTAAAAATATGTCGTTCTGCCCCTGAAAAAGGCAGTTAACCACTGTTCCTAGGCCGTCATCGTAAATAAGAATGTCTTCTTAACTGACTTGCCTAGTTAAATAAAAGTTTTAAAATCAGACAGTAGTCAGATCCATAGCGATAATATCTTAACATAATTCAACCCTAAATATGGACAATAGGGTGTGTTATGATCATGCCTTACCATTGAAAAAGCTCTTGGCACGCAGGTAGCTGACACAAAGCCTGAGGATGGTCAGTTTGTCCAGCTTGGAGATGACATCCTGGGGGTAAGGAAGCAGACTGGCCAGCCTGTCCAACTCCCCATTCAGGCGTTCCCGGTGCCTCTTGGAAGGGTTTGATTTGGCTCCTTCTGGAGGTGGCTTCACACTACGAGGAGGAGAATGTCTGCCATCAATGTCTCATGTGATGATATTCCTCGGTCTTGTTATGTAGCCTAAATGGTAGATACTGTATGTTTACGAAAGTGTGAATGAATGCAACTCATGGAGTCCACAGAAAGAAATATCATTGTCCAAGGTTTAAACATGCTTCTTTCTGTACCTCATTCAGACCTCATACAAATCAGACTAGGGAGTCTGTCAGTCAACCCTATTCCATGAACATAATAACAGTACTACAATTGAACTGTCACTCACAAGGCATCCTAATTCTGCACACTGATGTGGCATACTTAACATGCACTAGACTAGTAGTGACATAACTTTGTCTACAACCCCTAACTAGCTGGCTATGCTGTTGTAGCGGCGATCAGTTACCTAACGTGACTGTACCTTCTCTGAGGCTTTTTCCTCTTGCGACTTGCATACATGTTGGTGCTATTTATTCCCAAGGTGTACTATGGAATGCCAAGCGCACTGGAAAGACAGCAAGCTAGCTGACAGGACAGGGTACGCAGTCAAATCCCTGCTTCTGCTAGGCTAGCTAAATAACACGTATCATGTTAGCTAGCTGACAATCAAACCAAAACATGGTCGATTACTCAGTAAGATGCATTTTCATGCATTCTACAAAACGATATAGCCAGTTAAATGCATACCTGCATTATTAAGCGAAAAGAAATATGTTTGCTACATATATTAACAACCTAATTTAGCTAGAGAAAGTGGAAAAGTTCAAAGAAGAGAATGATGATAAATTGCCAACACTGAGCCGTCAATGGATCGTGCCGTGCGAGCTTCCTTGCCAAACGCGGATAGACTATAAATCAAATCGGAATATATTCGCCGAACATTAGCCACGCGAGAATTTCATAGCTACAACAAACGTCATGCAAACTGCAGAAATTGGACATTTGTGGTCATTTCTTTCACACCCCTTTAGCTCCACCCACCGGGTACGCACACGCTTATCCCAGCCAATCGCAAAGTGACTACCATTGCGTTGTTTACACCCTTCAAAGGTCTGGGTCTAGACGAGATGGATGGGACGTCTTAAAAACCAATTGAAAGTTCATTACTGTAGCTACTGCAATTGTAGAACACATGGGAGAGGCAGGGTTGAATAATTCAAGTAGATTTAATATAATGCATTGTATGAGGTCCCGTGTGGGTCAATTGGTAGAGCATGGTGTTTGCAACCCCAGGGTTGTGGGTTCGAGTCCCATGCACTCACTACTGTAAATTTCTTTGCATGAGAGCTTCTGCTAAATTATGTAAATGTATTTATCCTTATAGCAACTCTTAGATTTTTAAAACAGCCTTCTGTATTTTTGGGTCAGCAAACCAAATAGGTCATAGTTTGTGAACATACTGCGGACGGACACCTCACCAGTGAAATGAAGAGCATTATTAGGAAGAAGTGTGTATACAGAAGCAGTCTTGGTGGAGGATGGTGATCTCTAATTCAGGGTAAATTACTTGGGAATTACTGTATTCAAATGACTTGTTATTTCAGGCTCTGATAGCAAAGCTCTTTATCTCCTAATCTGCCACATTACTTGGAATGCCGTTTACATTTTCCATTTGCTTTGAATCAAAGGGATTAGGGATTTTTCCATCTCAGATTCATCATAAAGTGATGTGTGCCTCCCGAAATGTCAACATTTGGAATGTAAATGGCATCCAAGCCTGACAGGATGGACAGCCATGAACACTTTCTGACACCGAGAAATCTATGTTGGACTCCACAACGCGCTGAAATGTCATATTTGACAGGATTAGATCAGACTACAGATTTGAGAATTGACTGAATATTGTATGTGTGCACCAAGATCCCATGACTTTGACCCAACTACATTATACATTTACCCAACTACCTAACACAATTGTGAAGTCATTTTTGGAGGAATTGACCCAACCCCCAAGTCAATTTGTATTCAGTATTCTATGTCAATGTACAGTATGTGGACACCCCATTCCATATTGGGAAAGCATGGTAAATACAGTACACCACATTCCATATTGGGAAAGCATGGTAAATACAGTACACCACATTCCATATTGGGAAAGCATGGTAAATACAGTACACCACATTCCATATTGGGAAAGCATGGTAAATACAGTACACCACATTCCATATTGGGAAAGCATGGTAAATACAGTACACCCCAATTCCATATTGGTAAAGCATGGTAAATACAGTACACCCCATTCCATATTGGGAAAGCATGGTCACTACAGTACACCCCATTCTATATTGGGAAAGCATGGTCACTACAGTACACCCCATTCTATATTGGGAAAGCATGGTCACTACAGTACACCCCATTCTATATTGGGAAAGCATGGTCACTACAGTACACCCCATTCTATATTGGGAAAGCATGGTCACTACAGTACACCCCATTCCATATTGGGAAAGCATGGTCACTACAGTACACCACATTCAGATCCCATGAATATCCCAGTTAAAGCTTGGGAGGATAATCCGTAAAATGCTGTTTATTTCAGGCTTTTAGACTGCTTTGGGGGAATTCGATAATCTGACAGTTGACATACTGAATGTGTTTGTCAGAGCAAATAAACATCAAAATATTTAGATATGTAATAGGTTTACTACTAGGCAAATCTCCATTCGTTTGCAAACATAGGGTTTCATGGTATCTGCAATGAATTCATTATATGATCTACTCCTGTGGCAAAGACACTGTACTGTACCCATCCTGGGCTTGTCTGTCCCTATAGTCATGTATTGAATTGGCTATTCTGTTGGCCTTTGAAAATTACTCATGTTTTTGAATGCACGAATTTACAAACAAAAAATATTCTGCTTGTCTATTACATTGATCAACATGCAAAACATATTTAATCAAGTGGCATTCATTTCAAGTGGAGAAATGTAATTAATCAAGACTATACAGCAGATCATTCAGTGAATGTATTTGTATTCATTGAGTGAGTGAGGGGGTTTTATGGGGATTTTGAGGGGATTTTAGGGGGCTACACTCACTATCGCTAAAACCTAAATCCCCTTATGTTTACAATAGGATTTGGGATGCTAAAAGCAAGTGGGTCAAGCCACATAAAAAGAAACACATGTGGGCTATATACTTGAATATACAAATAGCTGTGGACATGCTTTAAATTGACAGAGTAAACGAGACATTGACATCAGTTTTGATGTCATGACCTCTCTCTGAAGTAAGGCAACTTCCTTCTTGACCCTGAGCTAAGCATTACAGTACTACTATATGTTTACGGTTGTGTATGTTGGACCGTTGTTGGGTATGACACTGACATACCAAACAATATTGTCTTTGAGATGGAGCTTAATAAAAGTGGTTATTTCATCTACAACAGAGCTTATTATGTTAGATGGTAGATGGTATTTATTTCAACATATTGTAGGTCTACACTTGCTATGTTATCAGTGAGAAGGGAACTTGTCTATAAGCTTGTTATGCAGCCCTGCTGTGCAGCATGGTGTCTTCCTCTGGGATCAGTCTCAGGGTTGGACGGGACAGCCAATTGTTCACTTAGATGTGACAGTGAGCAAGCGAGCAGTTGTGTTACTGATGGGTGATGGGGGCGTGTTTAAACAGATCTACTGTTTCCCCCTGAGTCTAGCGTGGGAAATGAACAAGAAATTACAGCAAATGTACTATTGATAAAAACAAGGAAATAGCATCATGTATGAGAGAAAGCTCTCTTTCTTTATCTCTCTCACTCTCTTTCTCTCGCTCTGTGTGTGTGTGAGTGTATGTGTGAGATTCTATGGTGTGTTAGTGTCTCTTTCTCTCTCTCTCTCTCTCTCTCTCTCTCCCTCTCTCTCCTCTCTCTCTCTCTCTCTCTCCCTCTCTCCCTCTCTCTCCTCTCTCCCTCTCCCTCTCTCTCTCTCTCTCTCTCTCTCTCTCTCTCTCTCTCTCTCTCTCTCTCTCTCTCTCTCTCTCTCTCTCTCTCTCTCTCTCTCTCTCTCTCTCTCTCTCCCTCTCTTTCTCTGAATGAAAATGTAATTCAATGTCTTGAAGCCAGAGGTGCATGATGACTGATGGGATGTGTGCTCTCAGAGTAAACATTAACAAACACCATCACTGAGGACACTCTCAGAGCAAACATTAACAAACACCATCACTGAGGACACTCTCAGAGCAAACATTAACAAACACCATCACTGAGGACACTCTCAGAGCAAACATTAACAAACACCATCACTGAGGACACTCTCAGAGCAAACATTAACAAACACCATCACTGAGGACACTCTCAGAGCAAACATTAACAAACACCATCACTGAGGACACTCTCAGAGCAAACATTAACAAACACCATCACTGAGGACACTCTCAGAGCAAACATTAACAAACACCATCACTGAGGACACTCTCAGAGCAAACATTAACAAACACCATCACTGAGGACACTCACTCAGAGCAAACATTAACAAACACCATCACTGAGGAGGACACTCATTAACAAACACCATCACTGAGGACACTCTCAGAGCAAACATTAACAAACACCATCACTGAGGACACTCTCAAACATTAACAAACACCATCACTGAGGACACTCTCAAACATTAACAAACACCATCACTGAGGACACTCTCAGAGCAAACATTAACAAACACCATCACTGAGGACACTCTCAGAGCAAACAATAACAAACACCATCACTGAGGACACTCATTAACAAACACCATCACTGAGGACACTCTCAGAGTAAACATTAACAAACACCATCACTGAGGACACTCTCAGAGCAAACATTAACAAACACCATCACTGAGGACACTCTCAGAGCAAACATTAACAAACACCATCACTGAGGACACTCTCAGAGCAAACATTAACAAACACCATCACTGAGGACACTCTCAGAGCAAACATTAACAAACACCATCACTGAGGACACTCTCAGAGTAAACATTAACAAACACCATCACTGAGGACACTCTCAGAGCAAACATTAACAAACACCATCACTGAGGACACTCTCAGAGCAAACATTAACAAACACCGTCACTGAGGACACTCTCAGAGTAAACATTAACAAACACCATCACTGAGGACACTCTCAGAGTAAACATTAACAAACACCATCACTGAGGACACTCTCAGAGTAAACATTAACAAACACCATCACTGAGGACACTCTCAGAGCAAACATTAACAAACACCATCACTGAGGACACTCTCAGAGCAAACATTAACAAACACCGTCACTGAGGACACTCTCAGAGTAAACATTAACAAACACCATCACTGAGGACACTCTCAGAGTAAACATTAACAAACACCATCACTGAGGACACTCTCAGAGCAAACATTAACAAACACCATCACTGAGGACACTCTCATAGTAAACATTAACAAACACCATCACTGAGGACACTCTCATAGTAAACATTTTCAAACAACATCACTGAGGACACTCTCAGAGTAAACATTAACAAACACCATCACTGAGGACACTCTCAGAGTAAACATTAACAAACACCATCACTGAGGACACTCTCAGAGTAAACATTTTCAAACAACATCACTGAGGACACTCTCAGAGTAAACATTTTCAAACAACATCACTGAGGACACTCTCAGAGCAAACATTTTCAAACAACATCACTGAGGACACTCTCAGAGCAACCATTATCGAACACCATCGCTGAGGACACTCTCAAGGCCTCATTGCCAAAATATTGAAATATCCCTTTAACGTGATTTAACACCATTACTGAGAACACTTTCAGAGCAAACAACATTACTGAGGACACTCAGACATGTTGCCTCAAAACATTATCAAACAACATTACTGAGGACACTCAGACATGTTCCTCAAAACATTATCAAACCACATTACCGAGGACACTTGTGGCTTCTCTCTGCATCGCCTTAGTGGTTCTTACATAGAAATAGAATCAATGGATTCCCCTTCTATGGGTTCTTCTTTTTAGACACATCCCTCTTACAGTCATTGACATTTTCAATATGCAAAGGCAGAGAAAGTATACTGAAAAATGTGGACACAAATTTGTTTACATCGATGTTAGTGAGCATTTCTTCTTTGCCAAGATAATCCGTCCACCTGCCATCCACATAGCTGATGAAACTGTGGTTTTGTACAACCAAAGAATTTCTGCACAAAAGGTCAGAAACCGTCTCAGGGAATTTCCTCTGCGTTCTTGTCATCCTCACCAGGGTCTTGACCTGACTGCAGTTTGGCTTTGTAACTGACTTCAGTGAGCAAATGCTCACCTTCGATGGCCACTGGGACGCTGGAGAAGTGTGCTCTTCAGGATGAATCCCGGTTTCAACTGTACAGGGCAGATGGCAAACAGCGTGTATGGCGTCGTGTGGGCGAGTGATTTGCTGATGTCCTCGTTGTGAATAGAGATGGTGGGTTTTATGGTATGGACAGGCATAAGCTATGGACAATAAACACAAATTGTATTTTATCGATGAAAATTTGAATGCACAGAGATACCGTGACAAGATCCTGAGGCCCATTGTCGTGCCATTCTTCCGCCGCCATCACCTCATATATCCAACAACTTCGCACAGCCATTGAAGAGGAGTGGGACAACATTCCACAGGCCACAATCAACAGCTTGATTAACTCTATGCAAAGGAGTTGTGTCATGCTGCATGAGGCAAATGGTGGTCGCATCAGATACTGACTGGTTCTCTGATCCACACCCCTACCTTTTTTTAAGGTATCTGTGACCAACAGATGCATACCTCTATTTCCAGTCATGTGAAATCCAGAGATTATGGCCTAATAAATGTATTTCAATTGGCAGATTTCATTATAATCAATTCAAATTGTATTGGTCAGAAACACGTGTTAAGCAGATGTTATTGTGGGTGTAGCAAAATGCTTGTAAAAACAGTTATATGAACTGTAATTCAGTAAAATGTTTGAAATTGTTTGCATGTTGCATTTATATTTTCGATAATTAGCATGGATGGGGCTGGATATCTAAATGTAAATAATTGAACACTGGATATGAGACACTCACTGTTTATTACTTTCAAACAGTGACAACGTGTCTTTCAGCTGATTAAAAAGCTACATTTAGGTGAAAGAAAATTCTTACATTTCAGTATGAAGCTTCACTTCAGTATGGCTTTCACTGACATACTGTACCTTTCACTGAGATACTGTCAAACATACTGCTTTCACATACTTAGAGATACTGTAAAGAATACTGTACCTTCACTGACATTTTCAGTACTGTACCTTTCACTGACATACTGTACCTTTCACTGAGATACTGTACCTTTCACTGACATACTGTACCTTTCACTGACATACTGTACCTTTCACTGACATACTGTATACTGTACCTTTCACTGACATACTGTACCTTTCACTGTCATACTGTACCTTTCACTGACATACTGTACCTTTCACTGACATACTGTACCTTTCACTGACATACTGTACCTTTCATACTACTGTACCTTTCACTGACATACTGTACCTTTCACTGACATACTGTACCTTTCACTGACATACTGTACCTTTCACTGACTGTACCTTTCACTGACATACTGTACCTTTCACTGACATACTGTACCTTTCACTGACATACTGTACCTTTCACTGACATACTGTACCTTTCACTGACATACTGTACCTTTCACTGAGATACTGTACCTTTCACTGACATACTGTACCTTTCACTGACATACTGTACCTTTCACTGACATACTGTACCTTTCACTGACATACTGTACCTTTCACTGACATACTGTACCTTTCACTGACATACTGTACCTTTCACTGACATACTGTACCTTTCACTGACATACTGTACCTTGCACTTCCAAACAAGTTTGGCTGAGTAGGAGAGAAGGGGGGACCATTTTACAGTACTTTCCACCAGGGTTTCTCAAACTTCTGGGGGCAGGGGACCCTTTTTGTGAGAGCAAATGTATCAGGTACCCCCTCTTAACTCGAGTGAGATGCGCTGCTGTTACTGTTTATTGTCTATCCTGTTGCCTAGTCACTTTATTCCGACCTACAGTTGAAGTCGGAAGTTTACATACACCTTAGCCAAATACATTTAAACTCAGTTTTTCACAATTTCTGACATTTAGTCGTAGTCAATATTTCTTGTCTTAGGTCAGTTAGGATCACCACTTTATTTTAAGAATGTGAAATGTCAGAATAATAGTAGAGAGAATGATTTATTTCAGCTTTAATTTCTTTCATCACATTCCCACTGGGTCAGAAGTTTACATACACTCAATTAGTATTTGGTAGCATTGCCTTTAAATTAATTTTCTACAGGATTGAGGTCAGGGCTTTGTGATGGCCACTCCAATACCTTGACGTTGTAAGTATGCTTGGGGTCATTGTCCATTTGGAAGACCCATTTGCGACCAAGCTTTAACTTCCTGACTGATGTCTTGAGATGTTGCTTCAATATATCCACATAATTTTCCTGCCTCCTGATGCCATCTATTTTATGAAGTGCACCAGGCCCTCCTGCAGCAAAGCACCCCGACAACATGATGCTACCAACCCTGTGCTTCACGGTTGGGATGTTCTTCGGCTTGCAAGCCTCCCCCTTTTTCCTTCAAACATAACAATGGTCATTATGGCCAAACAATTCTATTTTTGTTTCATCAGACCAGAGGACATTTCTCCAAAAAGTTAAAATCTTTGTCCCCATGTGCAGTTGCAAACATAGCCTGGCTTTTTTATGGCAGTTTTGGAGCAGTGGCTACTTCCTTGCTGAGCGGCCTTTCAGGTTATGTTGATATAGGACTCGTTTTACTGTGGATGTAGATACTTTTGTACCTGTTTCCTCCAGCATCTTCACGAGGTCCTTTGTTGTTGTTCTGGGATTGATTTGCACTTTTCGCACTATAGTACGTTCCTCTCTAGGAGACAGAACGCGTCTCCTTCCTGAGCGATATGATGGCTGTGTCGTCCCATGGTGTTTATACTTGCGTACCATTGTTTATACAGATGAATGTGATACCTTCAGGCATTTGGAAATTGCTCCCAAGGATGAACCAGATTTGTGGAAGTCTACCATTTATTTTCTGGCATCTTGGCTGATTTCTTTTGATTTTCCCATGATGTCAAGCAGAGGCACTGAGTTTGAAGGTAGGCCTTGAAATACATCCACAGGTACACCACCAATCCAGTCAATCAGAAGCTTCTAAAGCCATGACATAATTTTCTGGAATTTTCCAAGCTGTTTAAAGGCACAGTCTACTTAGTGTATGTAAACTTCTGACCCGTTGGAATTGTGATACAGTGAATTATAAGTGAAATAATCTTCTGTAAACAATTGTTGGAAAAATGACTTGTGTCATTTACAAAGTAGATGTCCTCACCGACTTGCCAAAACTATAGTTTGTTAACAAGACACTTGTGGAGTGGTTGAAAAACAAGTTATAATGACTCCAAGTGTATGTGAACTTCCGACTTCAACTGTATATGTACATATTTACCTAACCTTGTACCCCTGCACATGGACTCCGTACCGGTATCCCGTTCATATAGTCAAGTTATCGCTACTCATTGCCATGTTATAAATTTCCTATTTATCTATGTTTTCTCTTTGCGTCGTTGGGAACGGCCGTAAGCATTTTACTGTTAGTCTGCACTAGTTGTTTACCAAGCATATGACAAATAACATTTGATTTGATTTGTATAGCAAACAAGGCATTTTACTTTGACTTCGGCAGTGCATGGCCGGACGAACCAAGTCTGGGGCTCTGGGAAGGAACATTTTAAAAGTCCACCTCTTGGCATGGAGAGAAAATTCTGCAGGTTTCAAGCTAATTTCCTGCAATTCCTCACGCCTCTGTTTTGGTAAAAAGCTGAGGGACGGGTCTGGAGAAATTTAACCAATCTCAAATTCATAGACAGAGCTATGGATGCAAGGACTTTCCATCCATGATATCAAAATGATAGTTTAAACCATGTTTTGAGGCCATACACTGTTTACATTTATATTGTTTACAAACATTGGAGTAAAACAAGGTTACATTTTAGGTTATGATGGGGTACTACAGTTGAACTAAGCTCCTGAGGCATTTAAAAGTTAGATTCTTCAAGAATCACTGGATACATGTTTGTATGTATTAATTAAAGATTCTAGCTTTAAATTAGAGTGTATTTATATAAACAAATTATAATAATTTGTGGGGAATACAAGAAGTGTTACATAGAAACATGTATAATTGGTGGAGCACTGTGGATATCAATATCCCTGTGAGCCTCCCAGGCCCATGTTGCCCAGGGTTAAAAACAGACATTTTAGATTCAAAATATTACATTGTATTGTATTTTATTACATCGTCTACGCTTATTCAAAGGGTTGCATGGCCTAAATTTGTTTAATCTGTTGTTGATATAAATATTCATAAAAAATAAATTGTAACAGATTTTTAAAGACTTGCTTTACCTGGGGGTACATGCAGTACCTCCGCAGACCCCCACTTTGAGAACCCCTGCTTTACACCAATTACTGTTAGTTCTGGGGAGTAAATCTTTAACTTTATCGGCATCTAGTGGCTAAATGTAGTTTTGTTTTTCGATGAAAGCCCCATTTAATTTCATTTTATTGATCAATTATGATGTTTCAAATGACACTCCAGCTCATGTAGTACACTGCTTTTGAGGTGACTGGTCAAAATATTGCACAACATGGGGGTCATTTGAATTGTGCAGTATTTGGATGAAAGTAATACCAGAAGGCTAAAACATGAATGGTGATAAAATACTGTCTGAATTTAAAACGGTCCTAGAAGCAGTAAGAGGTAGGAGTATATTCTTCGCGGCTACCAAAAGCCTGCCACTAATACCCTCAAAAAGGATTAGTTTAACTGCCGCAAATACTGCGTCCAAAATAACACCGGCTTTTTTACTGCAGTAATTTAGCAGTGTTTTCGGCAATTACTGCGTCCAACATTGCATAGTTACAGCAATTTCAAAACTGCAATGTTTTTGGTACCCTCATGTGCTGACATGGCTACGCTAGTTGTTATAGTTTCGACGGGTGTGTGTGCAGTGGTGTAGGCTGGTTGGTGGTAAGTGCTTGTGCTCCCTATCACTCAGAAGTTATGTAGCGAGCTAAGGTGACAACAATACCTGCCATAGACGTTTTCCATTTACTTCGAATGCTCAAAATCATAGGGTAAGAACACTTCAAGCCTTTCAAAGCGAGTAATTATGACTAGCCACAGCAGTCAACTAGCTAGTTGTTTAGCTTTCTAGCACATTCACTCATTTGTTTGTAAACATTTATCAAACCAGCTACCCCACATGTTCTTTTCAAACTGTCAACAGAGTAGCTAGGAAGCACCAATATATTCCAAGTCTAAAAACCACTTGAGGTTAAATGCATCCGATTACATTCGAAACAAATCACATGGCCTGGAATCAGATTTGTATCTGACATCAAACCACTTGAAATATCCGATTCCATGTGCTTTTTAGTCGTTCAAACTGCAGGGAAAGGAACAGATTCAAATCGGATATGAAATAGGATTTGAGTCACTTCAAACTGCCAATGTAAATACGGTTTTACTAATCCCAATCCAACTAATTTAATTCCACCTGTCATTTGCGGGTTATTCTAGGACTGTTCGCTGTATCAGTGGTCTGCTGGTGTTAAGCGACAACTGAGCATCGTGTGACCAACCACAAACCTTGTTACTCTGTTCCAGTCGTTCTTTGGCCAATGAAATTGCTTCTTTTAGGGAGGTCACACACGGTGGCGGTAATGTTATGGAGTTTTTCCCTTCAAGTCTATCAGGTTGAAAAACATAGGCCTCATAGTAATTGGCAACTAAGAAGCTGGAGTGTTGGGCCAAACATTCAGATAACGAACAACATCCTTTTATACTTCTGCATGAGAACAAGTAAAACTATAGCAAGATGGTGGTTCTCAAAATCCGAGACCAGGTATGTGATCCGTCTTGTCAAAACGAAGGTAGCTAACATTAGCTAGCAAGCTAGTGAAATTGCTAGCACGTTCTCAACAGCAGAATGTGCAGGCAGGGGTAGACTGATGTAATGGTGGATAACTAACTAGCTAAATGATGGGATTTGTGAGATGTAACGTTCAACTAAACTCTATAAGTGCGTACTCGAGGTCATAGGTGTTCGTGTAAATCAGTAAACAAGCTTATCTAACGTTGGCTAATTGGCGTACTGTACCCATCTAGCTAGCTTAGCCATATGGTAGCTAGCTATGCCTATGGTAAACTAGCTGGAAACGCAATTTACTAGCTAGCTAGCTAAACTGGATCTGCGTGAAGTTAGCCACAATAGTGGAATTTGCTCTTCGCCTTCAAAATAAATGTCCCCCATTGAAAGTGATGCAAATGTATACAAATAACTGAATCATGCCATATTTGGATAATGCTAAATAAGGTCGGAATGTTATATACGTTCAACAAAAGACAATTTGAGCAAAGTAAAAATATGTTAATTGTACTGTGGATGTATTCGAGTTTAGAATAGCATTGGGGGTATACCTACTGTATATGTACTGTACAGCCTAATGTATGGATGTTGCACCCATGAAATAGGTTATCAGTCTACTCTGTGACACTCACAGAACTCAAGTATTAGTGTCTCAACCCTTATTGTGGGATTATAAAACTGTGCAAAATTAGCCACAATCTTTCAACCTATGTTACGTATTGGAAATGCATAGTTACACTTATTGCGGGACTTTGAACCTGGCGTGAAAGGAGCCAAATGTAAGTATAATGTGTAACGTATTCCTGTTTCAGACCAGGCCAGAAGAAGTTATGCAAAATACGGTCATATGTCTTGTTGACCCCAAGATGGCCTGCCATACAACCATCGTGAGTAGAGGTCACCCGATTATGATTTTTCGATGCCGATACCAATTTATTGGAGGACCAACAAATCCGATACCGATTAATTGGCCAATTTTTTTTTTTTTAATATATATATAATTGTAATAATGACAATTACAACGATACTGAATGAACAATGAAAACTTATTTTAACTTAATGTAATACATAATCATTTTAGTCTCAAATAAATAATGAAACATGTTCAATTTGGTTTAAATAATGCAAAAACAAAGTGTTGGAGAAGTAATAGAAATACGGGCCTTTTACCTTATTAATGACCTGTCATTTTGAAAACAACGTTTATTCCTTCAGTGAAATATGGAACCGTTCTGTATTTTATCGAACGGGTGGCAACCCTAAGTCTAAATGTTGCTGTTACATTGCACAACCTTCAATGGCGGATACGAAAAACCAGTTTTCTGCCGATCTTTATCTTTGGGCACTGTAGAAAAGACTGAAATCTTGCAGTAGGAGGTGACTTCTCTGGATTGCTTTTTTGCGTAGGAATAACTACTTGGTTCTTTGTTTGAAGGTACATTTCACTCCTTGACAAGTCACTAGAGACTCAAAGCACGAGGGTAGAACACATTTCAAACTTTGCTTGTGCTCATGTAGGTAGCAACCCTTTAGAGAAGGCACATCTTTAACTGCTTGAAAGGTGGCACAAGTCAGCTGTTCTGACCAAGATCAAACTCTGCTGAGGGTGCAGCATGGCCTGACGGGATTCGGAGTGCTTCCAGATCGCTCTCTTAATCTAATGGCATGTTCACTCACTCTCCTTTCCTTGTGCTAGTCTGGCTGCACGCCCATCCCGTCTCTCCCGGTGCTCTATCTCCAGTCTCTGCTGTTCAAGCTCTAATTGTTGTTGCTCCAACTTCACCTTTAGTTCTAACTTCCTTAGTTGCACATCTATGGGATGTACTCTACCACCCACACACACACACACACACCCTCATCAGCCTCTCCCCTCCGGAAGTATCTCCTACACCGAAGCAGTACTCATCAACTCCTCGACCACTGCTCTCGGAATTCCACAATGCTTTGAAATGACGAGGAGATTAGTCTTTATACATTTATCTAGCATCTCCCATGTAGGGTTTTCCACAAATGCTTCCAACTTAAAGTACATGGCTTTTTTATTTTATTAGCCTGTGTGTTTATGCAACTTTCCAAATTATTCCCCCAATTTTATAACCCTTATCAAAACAACTGGAGCGCTGGGCCAGCAGCTCTTAAATAGCACCTGGGCCAGCACAAGGGAAACACCTTCCCACTAACGAGATGGAAACCAGCACAGGTGTAACATGTACTGATGTCACCTCGTTATTCAATCGGTGCACCCTACGTGCTAAGGAGACGCACGTGCTAAAGTCCAACCTCAAAACAAATGGATAAACCAAAGCCTGTAACAATGTTCAGTTCGTTTAATAGGCTGAATGCTTAATTTGGCTAATTTTGCACTGGTGTTGAGTCCCACAATAAGAGCTAAGACGCTAATATTTGTGTGAACTCTGCGTAGTTGTGTTCTGTGAGTGTCACTGATTAGGCTGATACCCAATTTCATGCGTGCAACATCCATAGGTTAGGCTGTACAGTGCGTATAAGTATGCCCCCAATGCAATTCTGAAGTCTAATACATCCAGAGTGAGATTTCAACAGATTTGTGTCAAATTAAGTCTTTTGTTAAATTACTATAACATTCAGACCTTGTTTAGCATTATTTAGTCCAAATATGGCATGATTCAACTATTTCTGTTTGAATCACTTTCAATGGAAGACTTTTATTTTGAAGGCAAACTGCAAATTCCCTATTGTGGCTAATCCCTATTATGGCTAGCTTCACACAGGTTTAAACTGGTAGGTTAGCTACCAAGCTAAACCACGATTAGTAGTGTGCCAGAGTTCCAGTTTGGTTAGTGAATATTAGCTATCCCAGGCAATGTATTATAGCTAGTGTTAGTTAGTTATAGCTACCAGCTAAATAATCCAATTGCCACTATTGTTGAAGGAGAGCTATAGCTAGCTAGGGACCTAACTGCCTACAGTACTACTGTGACGACACGCATCACCATCACTTTTCAACAACTATTGAACTGAAGCCAAGGAATGCAAGCATGTTGAGCTGGGTAGTGGAGCTGGTTTTCAGTGTCACTGTGTATGGTGTATTGTTTCACCTACCTCAACATCACTACACAAATAGGCCTTTTTGGAACAATGTTTCCTTACATTGTGTTACTTGCGACTATGGTTCGTTATCAGGAAATGGCTGGCTATAGACCTTAGTGATTCTATCATGCAAGGCCCACATTCCCTACTGCACTTTCTCTGAAATTGTTGTTACTTACATAGCCCAATTTTTGTATCCTGAATTCACAGCAGCATTTTGCCTAATAAATCAGACTGATACCAGCTTTCTGGTATACATTCTGAAATAAAGCACTGGGAAAACTTGGAAAGTTTCCTTACAAGCTAGAATGTTGAATAAAATTACATTTGAACCTACTCTACTTTTTGCTGTTGGTCCTGAGACAAAATATCCCCAGGAATGTATTATTTCCCTGACTCTGTAGAGCGCCGGAACTGCCTTTGAGATTTACATCACCTGGCCCAAGTTTGCTTAGTATGGATGCATTGCATGCATGTACTTCCATCTTGTGGCAGCAGGTAGCCTAGTGGTTAGATCACTGGTTCAAACCCCTGAGCCGACTAGGTAAAATTTAATCTGCTGATGTGCCCTTGAGCAGGGCACTTTGCCCTAATTGCTCTGAGTAAGAGCGTCTGCTAAATGACGTAAATGTTGTACCCGTGCCTTAGGTGATGAGCATACAAATTGTGACGGCCACACAGAGATCTGCAATTGGTAGTCGGTTTAATAATACTTTTCCTGTGGATATTCTGTCTAAAAAATAATAATAATAATTCACCAGCAGAAGGACAACAGGCAGAGTAAGTTCAAATTAAGTTTATTCAATATTCTGACTTGTAAAAGGGGACTGTTCGGTAGTTTTTGATTGTCAAAGGTCGAGACGAGAGTGGCCATTCCACACTCTGACATGTTGAGGCTAAGCAGCTTTTGGTTAACCGGTACTTGCACCCTAAAAGATCCAGACATAGCTCTCCAGTCTACATCTCCTATATCAGTGTATGCCCTGGGCCTGCTCCTATCCAGCCTAATCTCATTTCTAGATCTAGGTCTAATTCATGCACGATAACTTTCCTGAGCTGTTGCTCTACACATCTCAATATTCTCTCATTGAGATGGTATAATATATGGAATGTTTTAAATGAATGTGAAAAGTAGTGTCACTGTGCTGTAATGCATCCATTGCTGTTGATAATACAAGGCCTTACATAGAATAGATGATCATGTTGTTTTGAATAGAAGACCATGGTCACTAAAATATTGGCATGTCATTTTTTTTCATTGATGGGTTATTGAATAGTTTTATAAAGGGGTCATGGTGGAGGGGTGGTAAAAGTGGATGTGTGATTTATTGACAGTTGGAGAATGAATAACGAAAGGCTCTACTGTGCCACACTTGTACTTATCATAGCCTGAATAGCTTGCTCTTATCATTACTGGACCGTCTTTATCACACTGGCAGTATATGCTGCATGAATGCTAGTAGCTAGGCTTTGTGTTTGCACATGGGTCCTGCGTGCTAGTCTTTGTGCTTTCAAGAGTGTGCCAGAGTCTGTCTCAGAGTTGTGTGTGTTTGCACACATGCTATACTTGCGACATATATGTATGCGCATGTATCCCCTCATTGTGTTTGTCATAGATGATCATGTGACCAGACTCCAATGAGAGAGGCTCAGGAGTTGCCAAAGAGCTGTCTCTATGGTGACGGTATTAACTAGACTGGATTGTAGGAGGTGGTGGTGCACTGCAGGGTCGGTTGTGCTGCTGGAGAGGCTTAGAAAACCTATTACACTGGATCAGGGCTAGTTGTCCGTCGCCCTTCGGAGAGAAAGACAACGGGACATCTTTTTAAACAAAACATTTCTTGTAGCACAAGTGCTTACTTGTTACACTGGTTGTATCCAGTGGATCTTCTAACCTCAATTGTAGCCTGCATTTTTAATAGCAGAATGAGGGGAGTGCCTGAAGCAAATTATATTCAAAGCTTCTTTTCAATACACATCAGGAACTGCCCTGCCGACTGTTTAGGGCTGTAAATGGCCGTGTTTTCTTCTAACTATATTTATCTGTCACTCTCTAGCATCACATGGTTGACATTGAATTAGTGTATTCTGTAGTATTGTTTTGAGAGGTCTTTCCAATTCTATCTACGGCGATACATTAACATGTTGATAAAGGCCCAAGCTATAGGACAACAGAATCATGTACCAGAACTAGGACTTGGATCTGTGATCTTGCTCATTCAGAAGCCTAGAAATTAGAGGTCGACCGATTTATGATTCTTCAACGCCGATACCAATACCGATTATTGGAGGACCAAAAAAAGGTGATACCGACTAATTGGACGATTTTAAAAAAATTACAAAATTGTAATAATGACAATTACAACAATACTGAATGAACACTTATTTTAACTTAATATAATACATCAATAAAAATCTATTTAGCCTCAAATAAATAATGAAACGTGCTCAATTTGGTTTAAATAATGCAAAAACAAATCAAAATCAAATCAAATCAAATTTATTTGTCACATACACATGGTTAGCAGATGTTAATGCGAGTGTAGCGAAATGCTTGTGCTTCTAGTTCCGACAATGCAGTAATAACGAACAAGTAATCTAACTAACAATTCCAAAAAAACTACTGTCTTATACACAGTGTAAGGGGATAAAGAATATGTACATAAGGATATATGAATGAGTGATGGTACAGAGCAACATAGGCAAGATACAGTAGATGATATCGAGTACAGTATATACATATGAGATGAGTATGTAAACCAAGTGGCATAGTTAAAGTGGCTAGTGATACATGTATTACATAAGGATGCAGTCGATGATATAGAGTACAGTATCTACGTATGCATATGAGATGAATAATGTAGGGTAAGTAACATTATATAAGGTAGCATTGTTTAAAGTGGCTAGTGATATATTTACATCATTTCCCATCAATTCCCATTATTAAAGTGGCTGGAGTAGAGTCAGTGTCATTGACAGTGTGTTGGCAGTAGCCACTCAATGTTAGTGGTGGCTGTTTAACAGTCTGATGGCCTTGAGATAGAAGCTGTTTTTCAGTCTCTCGGTCCCAGCTTTGATGCACCTGTACTGACCTCGCCTTCTGGATGACAGCGGGGTGAACAGGCAGTGGCTCGGGTGGTTGATGTCCTTGATGATCTTTATGGCCTTCCTGTAGCATCGGGTGGTGTAGGTGTCCTGGAGGGCAGGTAGTTTGCCCCGGTGATGCGTTGTGCAGACCTCACTACCCTCTGGAGAGCCTTACGGTTGAGGGCGGTGCAGTTGCCATACCAGGCGGTGATACAGCCTGCCAGGATGCTCTCGATGTGCATCTGTAGAAGTTTGTGAGTGCTTTTGGTGACAAGCCGAATTTCTTCAGCCTCCTGAGGTTGAAGAGGCGCTGCTGCGCCTTCCTCACGATGCTGTCTGTGTGAGTGGACCAATTCAGTTTGTCTGTGATGTGTATGCCGAGGAACTTAAAACTTGCTACCCTCTCCACTACTGTTCCATCGATGTGGATGGGGGTGTTCCCTCTGCTGTTTCCTGAAGTCCACAATCATCTCCTTAGTTTTGTTGACGTTGAGTGTGAGGTTATTTTCCTGACACCACACTCCGAGGGCCCTCACCTCCTCCCTGTAGGCCGTCTCGTCGTTGTTGGTAATCAAGCCTACCACTGTTGTGTCGTCCGCAAACTTGATGATTGAGTTGGAGGCGTGCATGGCCACGCAGTCGTGGGTGAACAGGGAGTACAGGAGAGGGCTCAGAACGCACCCTTGTGGGGCCCCAGTGTTGAGGATCAGCGGGGAGGAGATGTTGTTGCCTACCCTCACCACCTGGGGGCGGCCCGTCAGGAAGTCCAGAACCCAGTTGCACAGGGCGGGGTCGAGACCCAGGGTCTCGAGCTTGGAGGGTACTATGGTGTTGAATGCCGAGCTGTAGTCGATGAACAGCATTCTCACATAGGTATTCCTCTTGTCCAGATGGGTTAGGGCAGTGTGGTTGAGATTGCATCGTCTGTGGACCTATTTGGGCGGTAAGCAAATTGGAGTGGGTCTAGGGTGTCAGGTAGGGTGGAGGTGATATGGTCCTTGACTAGTCTCTCAAAGCACTTCATGATGACGGATGTGAGTGCTACGGGCGGTAGTCGTTTAGCTCAGTTACCTTAGCTTTCTTGGGAACAGGAACAATGGTGGCCCTCTTGAAGCATGTGGGAACAGCAGACTGGTGTAGGGATTGATTGAATATGTCCGTAAACACACCGGCCAGCTGGTCTGCGCATGCTCTGAGGGCGCGGCTGGGGATGCCGTCTGGGCCTGCAGCCTTGCGAGGGTTAACACGTTTAAATGTCTTACTCACTTCGGCTGCAGTGAAGGAGAGACCGCATGTTTTCGTTGCAGGCCGTGTCAGTGGCACTGTATTGTCCTCAAAGCGGGCAAAAAGTTATTTAGTCTGCCTGGGAGCAAGACATCCTGGTCCGTGACTGGGCTGGGTTTCTTCCTGTAGTCCGTGATTGACTGTAGACCCTGCCACATGCCTCTTGTGTCTGAGCCGTTGAATTGAGATTCTACTTTGTCTCTGTACTGGCGCTTAGCTTGTTTGATAGCCTTGCGGAGGGAATAGCTGCACTGTTTGTATTCAGTCATGTTACCAGACACCTTGCCCTGATTAAAAGCAGTGGTTCGCGCCTTCAGTTTCACACGAATGCTGCAAAAACAAAGTGTTAGAGAAGTAAAAGTGCAATATGTGTCATGTAAAAAGCTAACGTTTGAGTTCCCGTTTGAGCTCAGAACATGAGAACATATGAAAAGGTGGTGGTTCCTTTTAACCTTCGAATCCTCAGCCTCAGTTGTGGTTTCAATTTACTGTTTAGCGTTTGAATAGTAGAATACTTAAGGTGCAAATTCTAAATGCGGTTGTGCACCAGCAGCTTTCTCTTATGTCAATCATTTACAGTCACTCAATTAGCCCATGTCCACTCATTTTATTTTAGTCTTGCCAGCTAACATATCTATCTAAACTTGTAGTATTCATGGTCAAATCCCGACCAGGCATGCAGGGCACGTGCCCAGGGGCCCTGACCTCCAGGGGGCCCGCATTGATTTTGTTAGTCACTCTCACTCTGATATCATACTAATATAGCATAAGTCATTCAAAATGTGTAGAACTGCAGGAAATTAACTAACTTTTTTTTTTTTTTAATTCTCTGCCGTCAAAAGGGGGTGCACTCTAACCCAACCAAATCTTGCTTGGGGGCCCCAAAATGGACACGTGTTCATGAGCATGGGTCCCAGGCTCGGTCCTTGGGTCTCATTTGGGTCCCAGACTAAAATATTTAAGAACCCCTGATCTAGTCAGTTGACAACCTTTTTGTGTGAAAACAGAGTGTTATTGTCATGATGTGATTGGTACGTAGCCACCACCAACATGGACAATGATGTGAGTCAAGTCAAACAATTACCAGATTTAGAAATGTGATCCTACAGTGTTTTCTGACATGTAGGAATGAATGAGACTTACTGGTGTTTTGTCTCAGATCTGATTTGAAACATTGCTGACTAAGCAAAGACTGAGACCAACAGTCAGTAGGCCTATTCAAACAAACGTGCATTGCAAGGGCATTGGAATGAGAGGGATGTAATCTAAAGGCCATAGGTCTGCTCTACTGTATTTTGTCCCTCATATGTCAGTTCCTGAATCATTGTAAGTATGTATTGACAGGGGAGAATGGATGGAGCAGTCCATCAGGGTGTAGGCAGGCCCAGGGTTCGGTCCCAAATTGCACCCTATTCCCTATACAGTGCACTACTTTTGACGAGGACCCATAGGGTTTTGGTGCCATTTGGGATGCCATCTGTCTCAGAAGGCTGTGCAGGGCAGTGCTAGAGGGCTGCTGTGCTGATGGAGGAGGAGGAAGTGCATTAGCTAATTAGCTGGGCCACTGGAACACATCAGATGTCCTGAGTGGTTTACTCATCATTTAGGCCCCGTCTCCTCCTCTCTGCAAGAAGAAAACAAGGGCCCCAAACAGGCTGCATCCATTACAATGGTACTTCAACTTTATGGTATAGTAATGAATGGTACTTTATGGTATGCTGATGAAGGGTACTTTATGGTATACTGATTAATGGAGGTAAAGGATGTGGATGTGAGGTATGGACCCCAGGAACAGGAATTCATGGCGTCCGCTAATGGGGATCTGAATAAAGATGAATGGTGCTGAATGTACACATGCAGGCTTGAGCACAAAGCTAGCTGTCTGTCCTACTCAGAATACACTAGAAAACAATGGTGAGCCTACTGGTCATATCCTTTCTATTAATAAACCACAACATCATCAGTTACCGTGCATGCCTTTGTCTTAGCAACCGTCCCCAGAGAGGTGGGAAGTGCTTGTCAGTATTGTCCAAGCAAAACTTAATGGAAAGTAAACAACAGTCTGATTAGGCTAATTTCACCCAGTGAGTTGTCTGTTTTACTTGTTGGCAGCGTGGATGAAGTCAGAGTTAAAGGGTTTGTGGCAAGCCAGGGAATGTACCTTCTGGCTCTCATGGGCAATCAGGCCCTCAGAGCCTCTGCGTCCCAAATGGCACTACATTTGTTGTGCACTGGTATAAAGTAGTGCACGTACACTACTACATAGTTTGGGATGCAGCTCCTGGAAGTGCTCCCCTGCCCTCAGAGAGAGTGCTCCCTATCCTCCAGGTCAGTCAGTACCCCCTACTTCCAGGTCAGTTAGTACTAGAGGTCGACCGATTAATCGGAATGGCCGATTTAATTAGTGCCGAAACGGAAATCTGTATTTTTGGGTGCTGATTTTACCCAATTATTATTATTATTATTATTATTATTTTTTTTTTTTTTACACCTTTATTTAATCTTTATTTAACTAGGCAAGTCAGTTAATAAGAACACATTCTTATTTTCAATGACTGCCTAGGAACAGTGGGTTATCTGCCTCGTTCAGGGGCAGAAAGAAAGATTTTCACCGTGTCAGCTCGGGGGATCCAATCTTGCAACCCTACAGTTAACTAGTCCAACGCAATAACGACCTGCCTCTCTCTCGTTGCACTCCACAAGGAGTGTTACGCGAATGCAGTAAGTTGCTAGCTAGCATTAAACTTATCTTATAAAAAAACAATCAATCATAATCACTAGTTAACTACACATGGTTGATGATATTACTAGTTTATCTAGCGTGTCCTGCGTTACATATAATCTGACTGTGCATTCAAGTATCTAAGTATCTGACTGAGTGGTGGTAAGCAGAAGCAGGAGCGTAAACATTAATTCAAACAGCACTTTTGAGCGTTTTGCCAGCAGCTCTTCGTTGTGCGTCAAGCATTGCGCTGTTTATGACTTCAAGCCTATCAACTCCCGAGATGAGGCTTGTGTAACTGAAGTGAAATGGCTAGCTAGTTAGCGTGCGCTAATTGTCGTTGTGTTGCTGGTTCGAACCCAGGTAGGGGCGAGGAGAGGGATGGAAGCTATACTGTTACACTGGCAATACTAAAGTGCTTATAAGAACATCCAATTGTCAAAGGTTAATTAAATACAAATGGTATAGAGGGAAATATTCCTATAATAACTACAACCTAAAACTTCTTACCTGGGAATATTGAAGATTCATGTTAAAAGGAACCACCAGCTTTCATATGTTCTCATGTTCTGAGCAAGGAACTTAAATGTTCGCTTTCTTACATTGCAATATGTGCTCTTTTACTTTCTTCTCCAACACTTTGTTTTTGCAATATTTAAACCAAATTGAACATGTTTCATTATTTACTTGAGGCTAAATTGATTTTATTGGTGTATTATGTTAAGTTAAAATATGTGTTCATTCAATATTGTTGTAATTGTCATTATTACAAATAAAAACAATTTAAAAAATGGCCGATTAATTGCCTTTTTTGGTCCTCCAATAATCGGTATCGGCGTTGAAAAATCATAATCGGTGGACCTCTAGTCAGTACCCCCTCCCTCCAGGCCAGTCAGTACCCCCTCCCTCCAGGCCAGTCAGTACCCCCTCCCTCCAGGCCAGTCAGTACCCCCTCCCTCCAGGCCAGTCAGTACCCCTCCCTCCAGGCCAGTCAGTACCCCTTCCCTCCAGGTTTGCAATGGAAAAACAAAACGGCCCCAATGGTCACCAGCAGTCACACGGCTCTGTGTTATGTTACACTGTATTGCAGATTGAGTGACGCTGCTGCCTTGGAGGTCAATGGGATATTATATTATCAGAGGATTTACCATAATGGATGAGCTGTACAATATCTGACTGCATGTTGTCAATCAATTCCCCCTCAGCCTTGGGCCTTTGTGATTTAGAGAGGAGCCCAGACACAGATTTACATCCAAAACATGTAGTAGATTTATAGGATTTCTGTGTGCCCAGCAGCATGTATAGAAATGTCCCATTTCAGTAATAACTCTGTTTTTCACATTGTGTAATGTAGTGCTTTGGGGCTGTTTGTTGAATAGCCATTGATCTCTCTGGAAGGGAAGTGAGGACAGGAAACCAGGACTGTATGTGATTAGTCACCCTGTAAAAAAATAGTAAGTCTTCTTCCTCTGCTTCTTCACCCAGTTGTGATGGGAAGCAGGGTCCTGGGTGGGAGGGGCATGTGTAAGACATTCAACAGAGCTCTTCCCCTCTACAGGAATGGCACGTTCTACTGAGTAAAAAAACAAGGATAAATGCTGCTTTCTGCTTTAAGAATAGGACTTTAGCCTTCTGTACGAAGTGTAGAGATGGGTTGTTAATGGTTGACTGTAAATGAAGTCGCGTTGCCTGGTTTCATTTGTGAATTCCCTGCGAAGCTGCCACCCTCTTAGTGTGTGTGTGACCTTCTGGAAGTTGCTGCTCTCATCTCTGTTTTATAGAAGGAATTTTTGCTAGTCCTAGTGTCCAACGTGTGTTTTGTGAGTGAATGAGTCGTGTGTGTGTGTGTTGAGGATGAGAGCTCTTGTTCTCTCGATACCATAGTGAGGTATTGGGCCGAAGGACTCCAGGTTAGCTGCCTTTGCACAGCCACAATGAGGTTGTCGCCATGGTTCTAGTAGTGACTGTATAGGCTCCATGTCTCACTATAGAGTTGAGATTTTAACCTACTTGGTTTTTATTCTTGGATTGTTCCTTTTGTGTTGGTTTTAGCTAAGCTGATTGAATAGTAACAGGTCTTTGAGAGGCACTGACTGTTCAAATCAATGAATGACACTGTCCCCTGTCTCTCTCTCTGTCCCCCCCTCTCTTCCAGCCTGGCCTACTGAAAGCCATCTTCAATGTGGACCCAGATGAAGTGCGATCCCTCATATTTCAGAAAGAGGATGTGAATGTTCAGGTAATCATCCCAGCTGTTTCCTACCATTATTTCCACCCTCCTGTCTGTCCTCTGGATAGTAACACTTTTTTTTCACACTTATAACAGAAGTCATTTGTTGCCAAAAATCTAGGGTAGCAAAATACTAGTAACTTAAATGCCCAGGTTTTCCCAGAAATCTCGATATGAAGACTTCCTGAATCAGAATGGAATAAATACGAATTCGAACCCTCTGTCTAACCAGGATTTCTGGAAAAACCTGTGAATGTTGGGAAAGTTACTGGAATTTTGCAACCCTACTGAATGTTTTAGCCTGATCAGAACGGTTAACTCCTTTCATCAGCCGTAGGCACCTTGTTCAGTATCTGTCACTTTACAGTACTGTAGTTCATGATCTGGTTCTACTTAGTTTATGACATTCTTCCTCGTTCTTATAGGCTGGAGCAGACTTGGTTTGTCTCAAAATAAGACCATTTTAAAGGGCTGTAGCCTTTTAGCAGGGTTTCCTAACCTTGGTCTAGGGGCCCCCCTTGGGTGCACATGTCGTTTTTTGCCCAAGCACTATGCAGCTGATTCAAATAACCAACTCAGCATCAAGCTTTGATTATTTGAATCAGGACCAAGTTTGGGAAACCCTGTGTTCAAGTACGTACACTACCGTTCAAAAGTTTGGGGTCACTTAGAAATGTCCTTGTTTCACTATATTGGATCACTCCAATATATTGGTATCACTTCGCGGCGGAGGGATACATCCGAGGTGAGGATTTACAGATTTACTCCAGTGTACACTTGTGTCACGGCTGGGGTCCGCCCCTATATATAGACCCCACGGCCGCGATACACATTTTCTCGGCGGACATCCGTATGGTTTGAGGTACAAACATTCTGAAGTTCGCTTGGGAAGTCACTGGTAAGTGTAATATCTTGCGTGGAAGTATACTCACTGGCTGTTTGCAGAATGTAAGAGTATCGTGGTGGGCTTCCACTTCGTTGATACGTTAACTTTGGAGTTCCTTAACAGAGTTACTCCATATGGTGCTGTTTTGTTTTCTGCTTGGATATTAAACCAGCTAGGTAATATCGCAGTTGGCGTAAATTTTTTTTTAAAAAAGACCCATAAATCAAATCCATTACCTGGTTGCTGTTTTTTTGTCTGCCTGTTTTTCCCACACGGGTCTTCCCTGTTTTTTGCAGAGGTACTGGGTAATTTATCAAATCAAAGTTTATTTGTCACGTGCCCTGAATACAACATTGAAATGCTTACTTACAAGCTCTAACCAATAGTGCAAAAAAAGGTATTAGGTGAACAATGGGTAGGTAAAGAAATAAAACAACAGTAAAAAGGCAGGCTATATACAGTAGCGAGGCTACATACAGACACCGGTTAGTCAGACTGATTTGAGGTAGTATGTACATATGGTTACTATGCATATATGATGAACAGAGAGAAGCAGTAGTGTAAAAGAGGGGTTGGTGGGTGGGACACAATGCAGATAGCCCGGTTAGCCAATGTGCGGGAGCACTGGTTGGTCGGACCAATTGAGGTAGTATGTACACGAATGTATAGTTAGTGACTGCATATATGATAAATGGAGAGTAGCAGCAGCGTAAAAAGAGGTGTTGGAGGGGGTACACAATGCAAATAGTCCAGGTAGCCATTTGATTACCTGTTCAGGAGTCTTATGGCTTGTGGGGAAAAACTGTTGAGAAGCCTTTTTGTCCTAGACTTGACGCTCCGGTACCGCTTGCCATGCGGTAGTAGAGAGAACAGACTATGGCTGGGGTCTTTGACAATTTTTTGGGGCCTTCCTCTGACACAGCCTGGTGTAGAGGTCCTGGATGGCAGGCAGCTTGGCCCCAGTGATGTACTGGGCCGGACGCACTACCCTCTGTAGTGCCTTGCGGTCAAAGGCAGAGCGATTGCCATAGCAAGCAGTGATGAAACCAGTCAGCATGCTCTCGATGTTGCTACTGTAGAACCTTTTTGAGGATCTCAGGACCCATGCCAAATCTTTTTAGTTTCCTGAGGGGGAATAGGCTTTGTCGTGCCCTCTTCACGACTGTCTTGGTGTGTTTGGACCATTCTAGTTTGTTGTTCATGTGGACACCAAGGAACTTGAAGCTCTCAACCTGCTCCACTACAGCCCTGTCGATGAGAATGGGGGCGTGCTCGGTTCTCCTTTTCCTGCAGTCCACAATCATCTCCTTAGCCTTGGTTACGTTGAGGGATAGGTTGTTATTCTGGCACCACCCGGCCAGGTCTCTGACTTCCTCCCTATAGGCTGTCTTGTCATTGTCGGTTATCAGGCCTACCACTGTTGTCGTCCCTAACCGGGTTCCTATTCCTCGAAGCGGGTCACGATAGAAGCTCTCCCAGGGTGTCAGACCCCTGTCCCTGCTCCGGAGGGCGCATGCCCTGCGTCAGGAGGTTGATAGCTTCGATGGCGACAACAGCTGTTCCCTGTTGGCCAGTGATGGGCTGTTCCTGTGGGACGATGCTGGGACTGTTCACCTCTGTGAGCGGGGCTACCAGGCTGACGGGCCATCAGAAGCCGGCAGTGAGGCTTCATCGCCTCGAGAGGCTTTGAGGGGCCTACTCACTCGGGTAGCCTCTGCACTGGACATCAAACTAGTGGACATTTATGACTCCATTTGTCCCCATCTCTGCTGAGTTCAGTGAGGCCTTGCAGGAGAGCTGGGCCTCTGCCAGGGATGCTTCCCGACTCACAACAGAGACTGGACCAGGGAGTTATGTTGCAGGGTGCAGAGTCACTCGGCCTCCGGGAGTACCCAAGCATGGCCACCATGATAGCTGCCATTGTCCTCCCGGACCGGGAGATTATAGGGTGGAACCCACGGCTGAAGCCGGGACCCCTCAGAGTCTTTGATGCGGACTTGAAAGCCACATGGGTCCCTCTGCTCTCTTGGCCGCCTTACCAACGTGGCCATGCTGCTGCAGGCCTACCTGCAGACTCTGTTGCCCCGGCTGCAGGGGGGCACAGAGGAGCTCCTCCGGGACGCGATGGATGCGTCTCGCCTGCTTTCCCTGCTCCAGAGGGATGTGGCCTGCTCCAACGGACGGGCCATGGCGCAGGTGATTACCTCCCAGCACCATCTCTGGCTGGCCCAATCCTGTCTGCCAGCTGCTCTCCAGAACACATTTGCTACTCTCCCCATCACCCCAGGGCTGACACTTGGCCCAGGGGTTAATGAAATTCTAGAGCAGACCGGTGAGGTTCATAGGGACCGGAGACCCTGAGACGGTTCATGCCGCCGCCTCAGGCCCCGGGTTCAAGGCAGACGGACCGTCGCCACCCACCTGCACCTGAACAACTGTGACGGTGGGGTCCCTCTCCTGCCCCATCGCCTCGTGCTGAGGAACGACAGCGGGGAGGAGCACAGCGTGCGGTGGAGCAACAACCTGTCAACCTTTCACCGCCATAGGGATGTGCCTGGGGAACCCAGGCACTCGGGTCGCCAGAGAAGAGGCGGGCCCAGGCAGGATCCCTGACACACCCTTCCCTGGCCTCTGCCTCTTCTCCTGGTCTCAAAGGGGAAAGTGGAAGGCATCTGTGGAGTCCCCATAGATGTTTTCCACAATGCTCGAGGAGTACCAACTCCAAATCCAGTGCCAGCCCCCATCCTTCATGTCACCACGGTGGCCGACCCCTTGAAGAAAACCGTGGCTGGAGATGAGCTCATTCCTGGACAAATTCAGAACGGCTAGGTGGGTTCTACTCCACTTATTTTGTGGTCCCCAAAAGAGATGGAGGGTTTCGACTGATCCTGGACCTCTGCAACCTCAATGGGTACTTGAAGGTACTGAGTTTCCACATGCTGTCCCCAGCCCATGTGTTGCATGCCTTGTCCAGGGACCAGTGGTTTTTGATGCTGGACCTGAGTAATGCTTATGCTGAGTAATGCTTATGGTTCTTCCTTTCGGCCTCTCCTTGGCACCCCACACTTTCACAAAGTGCATGGATGCTGTCCTGGCACCTCTCGCGTCCCATGGATTGTTAATCCTCCATTACCTGGACGATTGGCTGATTTGTGCCCAGACCAGGACCCAGGTCCTGTCAGACAGATGTGCTCCTTACCCATATCGGCGGGCTGGGCATTACTGTAAATGACAAGAGTCATCTGACACCCACTCAGAGGGTGGTCTTCGTTGGCCATGAGAGCACTCCTGCCCACCAGAAGGGTTCAGGCTATCTTATCTTGCCTTGACCACTTTCGGCAGGGGAGGGTGGTATCCACCCAAACCTGCCAACGCCGGCCTCGTTGTTGATTCCGCTGTGCCTGCTCCATCTCCGGCCTCTTCAACAGTGGTTCAACTCCCACCGGCTGCACCCGAAGCGCCACCACCAGCTGCGTGTGACCACACAGTGCCTCAGGTCATTGTTGAGGTGGCGCTGTCACTCCTTTCTCTCAGGTGGGGTGGAGATGTTGATGTGCAACCAGGAGCTGGTCAGCACAGACGCCTCCCAGATTGGCTGGGGCGGTTGTGACCAAGGGCAGGTCGGCAGTGGCTGATGGCAGAGCATCGTCTGCTTTTGGTGGCGCCATACTGGCCCAGATGACCCTGGTTCAGCCTTCTCCTGTCCGTGTGGTCTGGGACACCTTGGCAACTTTCCCTGAGACCGGACCTGCTGTCTCAGGCCAGGGGAACTCTGTGGCATCCGAGGCCGCACCGCCTCAGTCTGTGGGCTTGGCCACTGAACGGCACCAATGGTCACTGTTAGGACTACAGGAGGGTGTAATGAACACCATGCAGAGCGCAACGGCACCGGCTAAAAACGCAGAATACCAGTTGTGCTGGCGGTTGTTCTGATCACCAGTGGTGCCCGAGTCAAGTGGGTGCAGTATGTCCTCCAATACCTGCAGTCTCGCTTGGATGAGGGCTTAGCAGCATCTACACTGAGAGGGTATTTGGCAGTTACATCTGCCTGCCATGTGGGGTGGATGGACAGGCCAGTGGGGCGACATCCCTTGGTCTCCAGGTTTATGAAGGTGGTTTGCCTGCGTCCAACTAGGACCTGCTCAATGGCGAGCTGGGATCGTGATGTGGTCTTGGCACGTTTGGCAAAGCTGCCTTTCGAACCGTTGGCGTCTGCTTCCCTGCAACAATACCTCTATGAAGGTGGCTTTCTTGGTAGCGATTACTTCCAAGAAGAGGGTGGTTGAGCTCCATGCTCTTTCAATAAGTTCTGAGTGCTACCGGATGGAACCCCCCGGGGTTGAGTATATCTCTCCGCCCCAACCATTCATTCCTCCTGAAGGTTTTGTCAGACAGGCATGTGAACATCCCTTTTATCCTGACTGTTTACGACACCCTGGCAGTGGCGGGGGGAGTCTGGGACTCCCTCTGGCATGCTGTACCCTGTGAGGGCACTGGCTGCCTATGTGGAGCGGACACAGTCAGTGAGAACAACAGAGCAGCTCTTTTTCTGCTATGGTGAGAGTGTCCTGGGGGCCAGGCTATCAAAGCAGCGGCACTCTCACTGGATCGTGGGTACGATTACGACAGCATACCAGCGGGCTGGCAGGCTAGTGCTGGGATCTGTGGTGGCATATATAACACAAGGTGTGGCTGCGTCCTGGGCTCTACTGAGAGGAGTGCCCCTCGCTGATATCTGTGCTGCGGCCAGCTGGGCTTCCTCTTGCACCTGTTGTACTATCGTTTAAATGTGGCTCTTTCCTCTGCGGTTGGTTCAGGGGTCCTTGGTGTTGCCTCCCCTTCCGGGGATTGTGCCGAGACCCCCTTCCACATTGACGGCCCCTGTGTCTCGGTCCCGCTCTGGGACTTCACCGCTGGCTGACCAGGTCCCTCTAGCACCGACTAAATCTGGTGCGGGTATACCACGGTTATGTGAGCTATATGGATCACTCCAATCCTCTACGGTGCTAGAGGGGCCTCAAATTATGTAGAGAATGTGTGTCGCGGCCATGTGGTCTATATATAGGGACTGACCACAGCCGTGACACAGGCGTATACGGGAGTAAATCTGTAAATCCTCACCTCGGATGTATCACTGCGCCGCGGAGGGATCCATATAGCTCACATAACCGTGGTTACATACGTAACCTTTGTTTTTTCATTAAGACATACATGAAATGAGTTGCAAAATGAATAGGAAATATAGTCAAGACGTTGACAAGGTTATTTTATATATATTTTTAATGATTTTTAATTGAAATAATAGTATCCGTAAAGTTCATAGAAACATGTCAAACAATGTTTATAATCAATCCTCAGGTTGTTTTTAGCCTAAATAATTGATAATATTTCAACCGAACAATAGCGTCGTCAATATAAAAAAAAAAACAACAAGGCGCGCTCTCGGGATTGCGCACCAAACCGGTTGGGGACTTTCCACTGGCCTCTCATTGAAACTGCTCATTCTCCCTAATTTTTCAGAATAAAGGCCTGAAACAATGTCTAAAGACTGTTCACAGCTAGTGGAAGCCATAGGGAATACAATCTGGGTCATAACCAGTGGATAGGTTTTAAATGGAACAGCCATTTCAAAATAATAGCACTTCCTGGATGGATTTTCCTCAGGCTTTCGCCCGCCATTTCAGTTCTGTTATACTCAAGACATTTTAACAGTTTTGGAAACTTTAGAGGGTTTTCTATCCAAATTTACCAATTATATGCATATCCTAGCTTCTGGGCCTGAGTAGCAGGAAGTTTACTTTGGGCATGCTTTTCATCCAAAATTCTGAATGCTGCCCCATATCCTAAAAAAGTTCATCAGGACAATAGTTTTCATCTGTGCTAACATAATTGCAAAAGGGTTTTCTAATGATCAATTAGCCTTTTTAATAAAATGATTAACTTGGATTAGCTAATACAACGTGCCATTGGAACACAGGAGTGATGGTTGCTGATAATGGGCATCTGTACGCCTATGTAGATATTCCATTGAAAATCAGCCGTTTCCAGCTACAATAGTCATTTCCAACATTAACAATATCTACGCTGTATTTTTTATCAATTTGATATTTTAATGGATGAAAATGTAGCTTTTCTTTCAAAAAAACAAGGACATTTCTAAGTGACCCCAAACTTTTGAACGGTAGTATACTTTGTACAATAGCATACTTTTTTTCACTGTTGAAGTTAGTGTCGGCTAGTTACGGTATGTAGCCTAGTTAGTGTAGGCTGGTTACGGTATGTAGCCTAGTTAGTGTAGGCTAGTTAGAGCTATAAATATCCAGCTGTCATCTGAAGTATCCAAGCCATAACAATGTATAAACGAGTACAATTTAAAATCAAATGTATCCATACTAGCTGAATATGAAACAGCTATGACACTTCTTGGCTCTTCCCTACAGGACAATGAGAAGCGGACACCGTTGCATGCCGCTGCCTATCTAGGAGATGCAGAAATTCTAGAGCTACTCATATTATCAGGTACGGTTATCATTGAAGAGAAGGATTACACTGACTTCTGTTTTGATGCTTGTGTTTGAATGTGACCATTTCCTCATACTTACCATTAAGATCTTATGTCCAGTCGATGTATTTACAAAAATTAAGTCATTATACTGAAGGACATTGACAGCTGAAACATCCCAATTTTAACTTGATTAGTGAAGTATCAAGATTTTAATTCGCCGCACCTGTTCCTCCCAAATGTCCTCATGATTTTGGTTGCACCTCGTCTCACGTTGGCTGAGCTCCTTCTACTCCTCTCCACTCAGTGACATGACATTTTCTTCAGAGTGTTGCTGTGTAATGAAAGTCCAATTCCCAGAATAGCTCTCTACAAGAGGCTTTGAGTGCATTCTAAATGGCACCCTATTCCCTATATAGTGCGCTACTTTTGACCTGAGCCGTATGGGTAGGCCTATGGGACCTGGTCAGAAGTAGTGCACTATAAAGGCATTAGGTGTTGTTTTGGAGACATCCTTTCTGTGCTCCAGCTATTTAAGATGTTGCCTTATTAACCCCAGTGGCCTAACTAACCCACGTCCCCGTCCCCTTTGTCGGTCTGTGTCCCCGTCGGTCTGTCACCTTTCTGTCTGTGTCCCAGGAGCCAGAGTAAATGCCAAAGACAACAAGTGGCTCACTCCTCTGCACCGGGCCGTGGCTTCCTGCAGTGAGGTACGTGTACTGATAGACACACCTGTGCATATGTGTTTTACTGTTAAGTGTGTTGTGATTTTTAAATGCACTTTAAACAAAGTTGAACATGATTTGAACTGTGCTCCTGTAGGAGGCAGTCCAGGTGCTATTGAAACACTCTGCTGATGTGAACGCCAGGGACAAGAACTGGCAAACGCCGCTCCACATCGCTGCGGCCAATAAGGCGGTCCGCTGTGCTGAGGCCCTGGTCCCTCTCCTCAGCAATGTGAACGTGTCGGACCGGGCCGGGCGCACGGCGCTCCACCATGCAGCCTTCAGCGGACACCTGGAGGTTAGCAATTAGCATGGACATGATTACACACTGTAGTTTACACTTTATACCTGTCCTATCCCCAGGTTTATGGTGCATCCGATTAGCTACATTAGTTGTATGTAGGGCTGTGACGGTAATTGGATAACCTTGACAGTTTTGGATGAAGACCACCATGAAAATAAAAATTACCGTCAAAAACGCCATGTTTTTATCAACTTTATTTTGATGGAGATATTCTTTACCCATAGCAGCAGTGGTAACTATTTATTATTGTTTTGCTGACTTAGTCCATCTATTAAACTGTATACATCTCTTCTCCAACTATATTTTGATGCGCCACACTCAGCAGATCTGCTCTGTGCTGATAGGAGAGAATATTTTGAAGGTCAATTCAGTTCATTGGGGAGGGGGTGAGGGGAAACGTGAGGACCGGGGGCTAACTATAGTATCTATAGATCTATCACCTACAGGCTGGGAGTGGGTAGGTAGCCTCTGCCCTTCACCTCTGACCTTTCTCATTGTTACAGTAGGTTGGAGGAGTAAAGGTGAAAAATATGGCTCTCATTGCAACAACAAAAAAGCATACCATCACCTTTTTGGGCACATTTCAGTTTCAAACCGAATGACGATGGAGACCCAGATGACTTGGACCAGCCTGTTTGCACAATCTGTGCAAAACCTGTAGGCTAACATAGCTTGGAAAGCAATTGGCTATTGCTTCAAAGAAAAGACTAATCTGTCTTTTTAGTTATCAAGATTCTGAACTTGATTGAGCGAACAGTAATTTTGGCATCTGCTATATCCCCGGTGAGAGTGCATATTCACTTTCTTTATCCCTGGGTCAGTGCCACTTGAAAGTCATATTGAACAAGATTCTGCTAATCTCTTTAGTTGTATAAAGTGTATGATAAAAAATGACTTTTCCCATGAAAAGAAACATATCTGATAAAGCCTAGCCTTACTCCACCACACGCTGCATTGAACAGACGTTTTTTTGCGAACAGTGATTCAGTTATATTATTAGCCTAAATGATGACTATCCAATTTACTAATCACATTAACAAAAATGTCATGATGCATAGAATGCTTTATATATTCATGGTGAAAATTAGCTTCCCCTTAACTTGAGACTCGCGCGCCTATGGGCAACACAGTTAGGCCTTAACACTAATGTTTTCCTTTGCTAATGCTTCCCCGTCCGTCCGTCTGCTGTCAGTTATGTCGATGACTGTGTACATACGGCACGCCAATCACCGACACCGGAAGTCCCATGACCGTCACAGCCCTAGTTGTAGGCTTGCGTTAGTTCAAGAGAGGCTTTGATGCCAGATTTTAGCAGATTTTGCTTTAGTTATCCTCAGCCTGTGTTTTGTTTCTCTCCTTTTCCTGTTAGATGGTGAGGCTGCTTCTCTCCAGAGGAGCCAACATTAATGCTTTTGACAAGAAGGACCGCCGAGCAATCCACTGGGCTGCTTACATGGGTAATGAGTTGACCACATTTACATTCTGACTAATGTGACGGTGTCCATCCAAATCATCTTGGCTCCTGGACTCTGTCCAGGCATGTCAAGGCTGCGTTGAAACAATGACTGGTAAATGGTCCAAGACCGGCTCAGTTAGTCCCCACCGTTGTGACAATGAGTCGTCATAATTCTGCATCAAATGTACATGATTTTAGGGGCATTGGCAGACACAATGTAAGTAATTTAATTGATGTACCCCTAATTGCACCCACATCTGTTTATCCTACAGCTATTGTATGCAGTAATCATGAGCCCCTATAAACCAGAGTTACACTGTTAGCACTGAGGTGGTGTGCAATAGTAGGAAGCCCAGTTTATGCAGCTCACCCTGCACTATCAGCTCCAATGTAAATAGCATGAGTAAGTCTACCTCTGATAAGCTTCCCAGGAAAGCATTAAAAACAATCAAGCAAAAAATAAAAATGATAAAAATAGCCCACATTAACATATGTAGCCTAAGAAACAAGGTCCATGAAGTCAATAACTTGCTTGTAATAGATGACATTCATGTTCTGACTCTCTCTGAAACTCACTTAGATAATACCTTTGATACAGTGGTAGCAATACATGGTTATAACATCTACCGAAAAGACAGAAATGCCAACAGAGGTGGTGTTGCAGTCTATATTCAGAACCATATTCCTGTAAATCTTAGAGACGATCTAATGTTAAATACTGTTGAAGTAATATGGCTACAGGTTAATCTGCCTCACCTAAAGCCCATTCTTGTGGGAAGCTGCTATAGACCACCAAGTGCTAACAGTCAGTATCTGGATAATGTATGTGATATCAACAGAGAAGTATATTTTCTGGGTGATTTAAATATTGACTGGCTATCAAGCTTGGGGCGACAGGTAGCCTAGTGGTTAGAGCGTTGGACTAGTATCCAAAAGGTTACCCGACTTCCGTCACCATGAAGTGCTTTGAGAGACTAGTCAAGGACCATATCACCTCCACCCTACCTGACACTCTAGACCCACTCCAATTTGCTTACCGCCCCAATAGGTCCACAGATGACGCACCGCAACCACACTGCCCTAACCATCTGGACAAGAGGAATACCTATGTGAGAATGCTGTTCATCGACTACAGCTCAGCATTTAACACCATAGTACCCTCCAAACTGCCATCAAGCTCGAGACCCTGGGTCTCGACCCTGCCCTGTGCAACTGGGTACTGGACTTCCTGACGGGCCGCCCCAGGTGGTGAGGGTAGGTAACAACATCTCCACCCCACTGATCCTCAACACTGGGGTGCGTTCTGAGCCCTCTCCTGTACTCCCTGTTCACCCACGACTGCGTGGCCATGCACGCTTCCAACTCAATCATCAAGTTTGCAGACGACACTACAGTGGTAGGCTTGCTGATGCAGCACCCCAATCCACATCGACGGGGACAGTAGTGGAGACGGTAGTAAGTTTTAAGTTCCTCGGCGTACACATCACGGACAAACTGAATTGGTCCACCCACATAGACAGCGTGGTGAAGAAGGCGCAGCAGCGCCTCTTCAACCTCAGGAGGCTGAAGAACTCGGCTTGTCACCAGAAGCACTCTTGTCACCAAAAGCTTTTTACAGATGCACAATCGCGAGCATCCTATCGGCTGTATCACCGCCTGGTATGGCAACTGCTCCACCCACAACCGTAAGGCTCCCCAGAGGGTAGTGCGGTCTGCACAACGCATCACCAGGGGCAAAACTACCTGCCCTCCAAGACATCTACACCACCCGATGTCACAGGAAGGCCATAAAGCTCATCAAGGACAACAACCACCCGAGCCACTGCTTGTTCACCCCGCTATCATCCAGAAGCCGAGGTCAGTACAGGTGCATCAAAGCAGGGACCGAGAGACCGAAAAACAGCTTCTATCTCAAGGACATCGGACTGTTAAACACAGCCACCACGAACATTGAGTGGCTGCTACCAACATACTGCATCAACTCCAGCCACTTTAATAATGGAAACATTGATGTAAAATGTCGGAACTAGATGCACAAGCATTTCGCTCCACTCGCATTAACATCTACTAACCATGTGTATGTGAATTCCATGTGAATTTGATTTGACTTACACAAATGACTGATTGTCTGAGAGAAATTTATGATAAAATGATTGTGGGGGCGGTCTTGTTAGACTTCAGTTCAGCTTTTGACATTATTGATCATAGTCTGCTGCTGGAGAAACGTATGTGTTATGGCTTTATACCCCCTGCTATAATGTGGATAAGGAGTTACTTGTATAACAGAACACAGAGGGTGTTCTTTAATGGAAGCCTATCAAATATAATCCAGTTAGAATCAGGAATTCCCCAGGGTAGCTGTTTAGGCTCCTTGCTGCTTTTTATTTTTTACTAATGACATGCTTATTTCTAACTAAAAGTATTGTATTTGGAACAAAACAAAAAAACTAAACTGAATCTTGTAATAAATAATGTGGAAATTGAGCAAGTTGAGATGACTAAACTGCTTGGAGTAACACTAGATTGTAAACTGTCATGGTCAAAACATATTGATGCAGTAGTAGCTAAGATGGGGAGAAGTCTGTCTATAATAAAGCGATGCTCTGCCTTAGCAACACTATCAACAAGGCAGGTCCTACAGGCCCTAGTTTTGTCGCACCTTGACTACTGTTCAGTCGTGTGGTCAGGTGCCACAAAAAAGGACTTAGGAAAATTGTAATTGGTTCAGAACAGGGCAGCACAGCTGGCTCTTGGATGTACACAGAGAGCTAATATGAATAATATGCATGTCAATCTCTCCTGGCTGAAAGTGGAGGAGTGACTTCATCACTACTTTTAGTTATGAGAGGTATTGACATGTTGAATGCACTGAGCTGTCTTGTCTAAACTACTGGCACACAGCTCGGACACCCATGCATACCCCACAAGACATGCCACAAGAGGTCTCTTCACAGTCCCCAAGTCCAGAACAGACTATGGGAGGCACACAGTACTACATAGTGCCATGACTACATGGAACTCTATTCCACATCAAGTAACTGACATAAGCAGTAAAATTAGATTGGAGAAAAAAAAACAGATTAAAAAAACACCTTATGGAACAGCGGTGACTGAAGCAACACAAACATTGGCACTGATGCATGCGCACACACACACATATGGCACTATACAGTTGTGGCCAAAAGTTTTGAGAATGACAAATATTAATTTCCACAAAGTTTGCTGCTTCAGTGTCTTTAGATATTTTTGTCAGATGTTACTATGGAATACTGAAGTATAATTACAAGCATTTCATAAGTGTCAATGGCTTCTATTGACAATTACATGAAGTTGATGCAAAGAGTCAATATTTGCAGTGTTGACCCTTCTTTTTCAAGACCACTGCAATCCACCCTGGCATGCTGTCAATTAACTTCTGGGCCACATCCTGACTGATGGCAGCCCATTCTTGCATAATCAATGCTTGGAGTTTGTCAGAATTTGTGGGTTTTTGTTTGTCCACCTGCCTCTTGAGGATTGACCACAAGTTCTCAATGGGATTAAGGTCTGGGGGGTATAAGGTCTGGGGGGTTTCCTGGCCATGGACCCAACATATCAATGTTTTGTTCCACTTAGTTATCACTTTTGACTTATGGCAAGGTGCCCCATCATGCTGGAAAAGGCATTGTTCGTTACCAAACTATTCCTGGATGGTTGGGAGAAGTTGCTCTCGGAGGATGTGTTGGTAGCATTCTATATTCATGGCTGTGTTCTTAGGCAAAATTGTGAGTGAGCCCACTCCCTTTGCTGAGAAGCAACCCCACACATGAATGGTCTCAGGATGCTTTACTGTTGGCATGACACAGGACTGGTGGTAGCGCTCACCTTGTCTTCTCCGGACAAGCTTTTTTCCGGATGCCCCAAACAATTGGAAAGGGGATTCATCAGAGAAAATTACTTTACCCCAGTCCTCAGCAGTCCAATCCCTGTACCTTTTGCAGAATATCAGTGTATATAGTATATACCTGATGCTTTTCCAGGAGAGAAGTATATTCTTTGCTGCCCTTCTTGGCACCAGGCCATCCTCTGAAAGTCTTCGCCTCACTGTGCATGCAGACGCACTCACACCTGCCTGCTGCCATTCCTGAGCAAGCTCTGTACTGGTGGTGCCCCGATCCCGCAGCTGAATCAACTTTAGGAGATTGTCCTGGCGCTTGCTGGACTTTCTTGGGCGCCCTGAAGCCTTTTTGTTACAACAATTGAACCGCTCTCCTTGAAGTTCTTGATGATCCAAAAAATGGTTGATTTAGGTGCAATCTTACTGGCAGCAATATCCTTGCCTGTGAAGCCCTTTTTGTGCAATGCAATGATGACGGCACGTGTTTCCTTGCAGGTAACCATGGTTGACAGCGGAAGAACAATGATTCCAAGCACCAGCCTCCTTTTGAAGCTTCCAGTCTGTTATTCGAACTCAATCAGTATGACAGAGTAATCTCCAGCCTTGTCCTCGTCAACACTCACACCTGTGTTAACGAGAGAATCACTGATATGATGTCAGCTGGCCCTTTTGTGGCAGGGCTGAAATGCTGTGGAAATGTTTTGGGGGGATTCAGTTCATTTGCATAGCAAAGAGGGACTTTGCAATTAATCTGATCACTCTTCATAACATTCTGGAGTATATGCAAATTGCCATCACACAAGCTAATATTAATATTTGTGTCATTTTCAAAACATTTGGCCACGACTGTACACATGGATTTAGTACTGTAGATGTGTAGTAGTGGTGGAGTAGGGGCCTGAGAGCACACAATGTGTTGTGACATCTGAGAATTAAATGTTTGAAAATTGTTTAAACTTTGGCAGCAGCTAATGGGGATCCATAATAAATACAAATGTCCTTATCCCAGTGAGTGAGTGAATGAATTGGCTGTGTGATAGCCTCACAGCTCAGATGTATGGTCCACCTCGTGTGTTATGTCAGAATGATGGACTAAGTATGTTGATAAGATGGTTTCAGTTAAACTAACATGTAGGTATTGCTTGTGGTGCTGTGTACCACTGTAAACTAACCTCTGTTTCTCTCTTCTCTCTCGCTCTGTCTCACACTCTCTCTTCCCCCCCATAGGGCACATTGAGGTGGTGAAACTGCTGGCCTCTCATGGATCAGAGGTGTCCTGTAAAGACAAGAAGGCCTACACCCCTCTCCACTCTGCAGCCTCCAGCGGCATGATCAGTGTGGTCAAGTACCTCCTGGACCTTGGGGTGGATGTGAGTCAATGCATACATACACCTCCCCGCATTCAACTGTGTAGTCACTGTTCAATTACAACTCCACGAAAAGACAGAGCTCTAGTGTGTTGTAGAATGATTTCCTTTGGACCCAGTGTGTCGGGTCAGGGGTTTTTCCTAACCAAGTGACCTGATCGGGAATGTTTTGTTCTATCCCCCATTCTCTCTCTACCCACTCTTCTCCCTCCAGATAAATGAGCCCAATGGGTACGGTAACACCCCCTCCACGTGGCGTGCTACAACGGCCAGGACGTGGTGGTAAATGAGCTGATTGAGTGCGGCGCCAACGTGAACCAGGTGAACGAGAAGGGTTTCGCCCCGCTCCACTTCACGGCCGCCTCGCGCCACGGGCGCTCTGCCTGGAGCTGCTGGTGGGCAACGGGGCCCACGTCAACATCAAGGTGACGAGACAGGATGATCAACTGTCTGTACCAAATGACACCCTGTTCCCTATGTAGTGCACTACCTTTGAACAGGGCCCACAGAGTAAGAAGCTGTGATGACAACAGCTGCATCCCAAATGGCACCCTATTCCTTTTATAGTGCACTACTTTGGGTCACTGATGCAGCACACGGCTTAGTAGACTTGGACCAAATACATTCCGATACCAATGGATTAATCTTAACAATACAAACTAAATGCAATAAAGTGCACCTCCACCTGTGGTCAGCAGCACAGACTGCAGTGTGAACCATCTGTCTCTCTCTCTCTGCAGAGTAAAGATGGAAAGACCCCCCTCCACATGACGGCCATCCACGGACGCTTCTCCAGATCTCAAGCCATCATCCAGAATGGTGAGTCTCTGAATGCTCTCAACAGAATATACACTGCTCAAAAAAATAAAGGGAACACTAAAATGACACATCCTAGATCTGAATGAATGAAATATTCTTAAAATACTTTTTTCTTTACATAGTTGAATGTGCTGACAACAAAATCACACAAATTATCAATGGAAATCAAATTTATCAACCCATGGAGGTCTGGATTTGGAGTCACACTCAACATTAAAGTGGAAAACCACACTACAGGCTGATCCAACGTTGATGTAATGTCCTTAAAACAAGTCAAAATGAGGCTCAGTAGTGTGTGTGGCCTCCATGTGCCTGTATGACCTCCCTACAACGCCTGGGCATGCTCCTGATGAGGTGGCGGATGGTCTCCTCCCAGACCTGGACTAAAGCATCCGCCAACTCCTGGACAGTCTGTGGTGCAACGTGGCGTTGGTGGATGGAGCGAGACATGATGTGCTCAATTGGATCGGGCCCTCATACCACCCTCATGGAGTCTGTTTCTGACTGTTTGAGCAGACACATGCAGATTTGTGGCCTGTTGGAGGTCATTTTGCAGGGCTCTGGCAGTGTTCCCTCTGCTCCTCCTTGCACAAAGGCGGGGGTAGCTGTCCTGCTGCTGGGTTGTTGCCCTCCTACGGCCTCCTCCATGTCTCCCGATGTACTGGCCTGGCCTGTCTCCTGGTAGCGCCTCCATGCTCTGGACACTACGCTGACAGACACAGCAAACCTTCTTACCACATCTCGCATTGATGTGCCATCCTGGATGAGCTGCACTACCTGAGCCACTTGTGTGGGTTGTAGACTCCGTCTCATGCTACCACTAGAGTGAAAGCACCGCCAGTATTCAAAAGTGACCAAAACATCAGCCAGGAAGCATAGGAACTGAGAAGTGGTCTGTGGTCGCCACCTGCAGAACCACTCCTTTATTGGGGGTGTCTTGCTAATTGCCTATAATTTCCACCTGTTGTCTATTCCATTTGCACAACAGCATGTGACATTTATTGTCAATCAGTGTTGCTTCCTCAGTGGACAGTTTGAATTCACAGAAGTGTGATTGACTTGGAGTTACATTTTGGTGTTTAAGTATTTCCTTTGTTTGTTTTTTTAGCAGTGTATATATGAACCAGTAGGCTCTTCAGCATCTTGTCTTTTGTCTTCAAACCATGATACACTGGCACAGAGCAATGTTACTGCAATGTGGTTGAACATTTAGCTACGTGATGCCTCTAGGGTCAAGTGGTTGATTTTGTGTGTGTATTAGGTGCTGAGATCGACTGTGAAGATAAGAATGGAAACACACCCCTGCACATCTCTGCTCGCTACGGCCACGAGTTACTCATCAATACACTCATCACGAACGGTGCTGACACAGCCAAGTAAGAGAACACAGTTTCCAGCAATACTGCAACATGCATCTGCAATTCTGTCATTGACCGAATTCCTACTTGGAGACTCTCTGCTCAACACATGAAATGGCCTCCATTGTGGTGTGTGGGTGGTTGATAGACTGGGCATTGCAGTGTGCAGTAGGGTTTAATGAGGACTGTGATGTGCTGCTGTTTCTAAACTCAGCTGAATTAACTGGAAGTCGCTCTGAATAAGAGTGTCTGCTTAAAGTATAAAATGTTGTTGCAGACGAGGCGTCCATGGGATGTTCCCCCTCCACCTGGCTGCTCTCAGTGGTTTCTCTGACTGCTGTCGAAAGCTCCTCTCATCAGGCTTTGATATAGACACCCCTGACGACTTTGGAAGGACCTGTTTACATGCTGCAGCAGCTGGAGGGTGAGTGGACTGGTCCAGGCTTTACACCAAGGAATATGTAGTTCATGACCTGGAAAACCCTCTCCTCCTGCAGTATCATTTCTGTATAATGTGGCTCCATGTTATGGTGGTATTGACTAAAATGTCTATCTTCCTGAAAGAGAAGAGAAACCTGCACACTGCTCTTGCTAGTATCACTGTTTTTATCCTAGCTTTTATTAGCCTTAATAAAAAGAGTGATGCTAGCAAGAGCAGTGTACAGGTTTCTCTTTTCTTTCAGGTTCTCTCATTGTTAACATGCACCTGATATCTCAGAGGGCCTTTCTAAACTTGATATCTTGTTAACAGAAACCTGGACTGTCTGAATCTGCTGCTCAACACAGGGGCAGACTTCAACAGAAAGGACAGCTTCGGAAGGTCTGTCTGTGGCATCAAATAACTTTCATATTTGTTCTTTATGACAATGGGGAATATAGGAATTATTATGGGATATATTGTTTTGCATCTCCAATCAGCTGTTTCTGTTGACTCTTTGTGTTCCTCTAGGAGTCCTCTGCATTATGCAGCAGCCAACTGTAACTACCAGTGTCTGTTTGCCTTGGTGGGGTCTGGGGCCAGTGTGAACGACCTGGATAAGAGGGGCTGCACCCCGCTCCACTACGCTGCTGCCTCCGATACAGACGGAAAGTACGTCTCACACTCCTCTTACTGTTGTGTGTGTTGTGGTGCCGTGACCTTTCACATTTCACTGTAGTCTGGAGAGTATGTTGAGTGTTTGAATGCACGCTAGTGTTCAATCGGCAGTGTGAAAGCTTGGCCACGTCTCCTTTGGAAAAGTCTCTGCTTGATTATCTGTCTGTCTTGATGTTGGTGTAATGATTAGTGAACTCTTGACCTCTAGGTGTCTGGAGTATTTGCTGCGAAACGATGCTAACCCAGGGATCCGGGACAATCAGGGCTACAATGCAGTGCATTACGCGTCTGCATACGGACACCGCCTCTGTCTGGAGCTGGTGAGTCAGAACCACAGGATACTAGATGCCCTGCATCCACACCATTTTCCTTGCGTCCCAAATGGCTGTGGGGCCCATAGGGCTCTGGTCAAAAGTAGTGCACTATATAGGGAATAGGCTGCCATTTGGGACATAGTCATTGATATTCAGTAGGTTTTAAGGTGTGGTTGCATGTTTGTCGTCACTCTTGATGTTCTTTTTCCAGATTGCAAGTGAAACACCTTTAGATGTGGTAAGTGCCAGTTGGTAACTTTTCCTCACACTTGCTTGTTTAAGGTATGGATGCAACACCCCAGTATGTCTGCAGAGGCTGGTCACTGAGATTTACCATGTTACACATGCTACTAGACTAACCTTCCAAGTAAATATGTTACAAGTCTGAACTGGCCGTTCGTGTCTTTCCTCAGCTAATGGAAACCTCAGGGACAGACATCCTGAACGACTCTGATGTCAGAGCTCCCATCAGCCCTCTACACCTCGCTGTGAGTAAAGCCTACCTGCTCCTGTAGTGGTCTCCATATGACAAATGGCACCCTATTTAGTACACTACTTTTGACCAGATCCTTATAGGCCCTGATCAAAAGTAGTTCACTACATAGGGAATAGGGTGCTATCTGGGATGCAAGCATGGTGTAGATTTTCCACAGGAAGTTGACTGTCCAGACAGACTCACACACCATATTCCGATCTATTCCTGATTAGTGTAAAATACATGCATATTCTACACAGTGATGATGAGGCCGATTTCCTTATTTTGCCATTTGAGTTAATCAACCTCAGAGGAGAAGTAGAGTGTTTGTTTCTCAATCCCACGCTTGGCAGGAACATCCGATGTTGATGCTGGGCGGGAGCAAAAATGGGCTCCCGATTGAAAGACTCTGGTCTACTTTAGAGGTCTAGCCCTGTATTTCTGTTCAGGCGTACCACTGGTCTACTCTAGGACAGTGATTATATTAAGAGTGAATATCTATTCAGGCGTACCACTGGACTTTGCTTGAGACTGTTTGTGTTTCTATTCAGGCGTACCACGGTCACCACCATGCTATGGAGGTCCTGGTTCAGTCTCTGCTGGATCTAGACGTGAGGGACAGCCAGGGGCGCACCCCTCTGGACCTGGCTGCCTTTAAAGGCCATGTGGAGTGTGTTGACGTCCTCATCAACCAGGGAGCCTCCATCCTGGTTAAAGACTTCACTCTGAAGAGGACCCCCATCCACGCTGCAGGTAGACATAAGGATATCACATAGAGCTTCTGTAATTAAAAAGTTTTCCTGACCAAGATGGCCATTTGTTTGGACGACAATGCTAGGACGACAATGTCCACTCTAGGGATGTTACATGGTATCGTGTGAAAATGCCCACTAGACACTGATCTAAGGTCATTATTTGTCATGTTCTCCACTAATGATTGAGGATCTAGGGAGGGTAAGCTGATCCTAGATCAGTACACAGGGGAGACTTCTATCCAGAGCCAGGTACACAGCTAACAGGTGACAGGCTTCGATGGCCTCAGCACCAAAATTCTTTATTATATGCTGTGTTAACAACATAAGGATGTCATCTACCAACACCACTGTTCTAGAAATCTGTCTGTTCATGTGAAGGTTATAGTCGTCCAGCTGTTCATGTGAAGGTTGTCGTCCAGCAATCTGCTCATATCCTCTCTGTTCATCCTCTAGCTACCAACGGTCAATCATCTGACATTCTTATATCCTCTCTGTTTATCCTCCTCTAGCTACCAACGGTCAATCATCTGACATTCTTATATCCTCTCTGTTTATCTTCCTCTAGCAACCAACGGTCATTCGGAGTGTTTGCGTTTGCTGATTGGAAATGCGGACCTCCAGAGTGCCGTGGATGTTCAAGATGGGAATGGACAGTAAGTCAATTAGGTTTTGGATACAATTCCTGAAAAGAGATTTTGAAACTGGGGATGCATCCCAAATGACAACCTATTCCCTACTTGGTGCACTACTTTAAACCAAAGTCCTATGGGCTCAGGTCAAGAGTAGTGTACCATATAGGGAATAGGTTGCCATTTGGGACCTGGTTATTACCGGTTTGTAAATGACCTGTTGTCTTGTGTATCAGAACCCCTCTGATGCTGTCGGTGCTGAGCGGACACACAGACTGTGTGTACTCACTGCTCAACAAGGGAGCCAGCGTAGAAGCCAAAGACAAGTGGGGCAGAACAGCTCTACACAGAGGGGTGAGGAGGAGAGTTGTACACACTCACACACAGAAAGAGAGGGGGAGGCTTGTTCTGATCTAGGGATGGGGCCATTGAACTACTAGGGATTGCTTTGGTGTGGGATCTAGCATGGAATATATATTATGCCCAAATATTCCTTATTATATAATTGATTGACTTAATCAATTCCATTCTTGTCTCGCCACCCTACCAGGCGGTGACTGGTCATGAGGAGTGTGTGGAGGCCCTGCTGCAGCACAGCGCCAGCTTCCTAGTTCGGGACTGTAAGGGGCGGACCCCTGTTCACCTGGCGGCGGCGTCTGGACACATCGGGGTGCTGGGGGGGCTCCTACATGCAGCCCAGTCAGTGGAGACCCTCCCTGTCATCACAGACAACCAGGGCTACACGCCACTACACTGGGCCTGCTACAACGGTACTAACTGGACTGAAGCTCTATTCTGATTCCCTCTCCAACACTGTAAACATGTCCCTGAATTAGGCAGGCCTTACAACGGTACTAACTGGACTGGAGCTCTATTCTCTTCTCCAAGAAGTGTGCACTCATTCACTCCCTCTCGTGGATTGAAAAGCATTATATTGGTCTTGATGGAGCAATGTGGGGAATGAACAAGACTACAGCACTGTGGGAGAAGTAGGATTATGACTCTCAGTGGTGGAGCTTACACTGAAAGAACTTTGTCAGGGATTGACATAGTATATGTTGTAGCTAAAACGTTTTTTTTTTGTGACTTCACCATTGTCAGATCCTTTGCTTTCTCTGAGGGTATTGTTGTGGTCTACAGTGACGTCATCTTTTTGTTGTATGTAATGTTTCCCGCTAGAGCAACGTATTACTTTTGATTCATTTAATTTAGAATTAATCTTCCACTAGGCCATGACACGTGTGTCGAGGTGCTGCTGGAACAGGAGGTTTTCCACAAGACAGAGGGAAACTCCTTCAGCCCCCTCCCACTGTGCTGTGATCAACGACAACGAGGGGGCTGCAGAAATGTTGATTGACACTCTGGGACCAGCCATTGTCAACGCCACTGACACCAAGAACCGGTAACTACGGCACACGACAACAGCCTTTTCTTCTGGAGAATAATGTTGTGAAAACGACCTCGGGTTGGATGAGGGATTGTAGAAACTATACTTGATAATAACACTCCTACTCAATATCAATGAAAACAGTTTCCTCTCTCCAGGACCCCCCTGCATGCGGCAGCCTTCACGGACCACGTGGAGTGTCTTCAGCTGCTGCTAGGTCACAATGCCCAGGTCAACTCCCCCGACGCCTCCGGGAAGACCTCCCTCATGATGGCTGCTGAGAATGGACAAACCAACGCTGTCGGTATGCAGTCCCCTCTCCTCCGTTTTGTGCCTCGCCAGCTGGCGTAAATTCAACAATTTGAATAAGTAGCTTAATTTCCTAATGTAATTCCTTTTATGTTTCTCTGTCTCAGAGCTGTTGGTGAGCAGTGCCAAAGCAGAGCTCACCCTGCAGGATGCAGTCAAGAACACTGCTCTTCATCTGGCCTGCAGTAAGGTGAGCAACCCCACATGAACATGATGTTCTCTTTGGTTTGAATTTTGTCTGACATGTTTGACTCTGTTTTTAAAGGGGCATGAAACTAGTGCCTTGTTGATATTGGAGAAGATTACAGACAGGAACCTCATCAACTCGACTAACGCAGCCTTGCAGACGTACGTATGGTTCAGCTGCATTAATTGGGCCATAGGGCCCTTGGTCAGAAGAAGTGCACTATATAGGGAATAGTCTGGCATTTGGGAGGTATCCTAATTTTCTGCTGGCTAATCTGATGGTGCTTTCCTCTCAGGCCGTTACACGTTGCAGCCAGAAATGGTCTGACCGTGGTGGTGCAAGAGCTGCTAGCGAAGGGTGCTAGCGTGCTCGCAGTCGATGAGAATGGTAAGATCCGTAAGGCTAACACCATTTTCTCTGGTACTTTTCTTCTCAATGTGTCCACAAATGTTTCTCTCTAATCCACTGCTTGGAAAGGTCTGGGACACTAAAGTCCATGGAGAATAAGAGCACCTCCCAGCTTCCCACTGCACTGAGGCTAGGATACACTGTCACCACCAATAAATCGAGAATTTCAATAAGCATTTCTCTACAGCTGGCCATTCTTTTCTCCTGGCTACCCCAAGCCAACAGCTCCGTACTCCCCACAGCTACTTTCCCAAGCCTCCCAGCTTCTCCTTCACCCAAATCCAGATAGCTGATGTTCTGAAAGAGCTGCAAAAACTGGACCCGTACAAATCAGCTGGGCAAGACAATCTGGACCCTCTCCCCCTAAAATTATCTGCTGCCATTGCTGCAACACCAGCAGCATACCACCCTGCATACCTCTGCTGGCTTGCTTCTGAAGCTAAGCAGGGTTGGTCCTGGTCAGTCCCTGGATGGGAGACCAGGTGCTGCTGGAGGGCCAGTAGGAGGCACTCTTTCCTCTGGTCTAAAAAATATCCCAATGCCCCAGGGCAGTGATTGGGGACACTACCCTGTGTAGGGTGCAGTCTTTCAGATGGGATGTTAAATGGGTGTCCTGACTCTCTGAGGTCATTAAAGATCCCATTGCACTTGTCGTAAGAGTAGGGGTGTTAACCCCGGTGTCCTGGCTAAATTCCCAATCTGGCCCTCAAACTATCATGGTCACCTAATAATCCCCAGTTTACAATTGGCTCATTCATCACCCTCCTCTCCCCTGTAACTATTCCCCAGGTCGTTGATGCAAATGAGAACTTGTTCTCTCAACTTACTTGGTAAAGTAACGAGAGAAAAAAAAAACTATTACTAGTCTGTTCGTATCGTCCGAGATTCATTGGAAAGCTGCCGTGGTCATCTCCCTCTTCAAAGGGGGTGATACTAGACCAAACTGTTACAGACCTGTATCCATCCTGCCCTGCCTTTCCAAAATCTTCAAAAGTGAAGTTAAACAGATCACTGACCATTTCGAATCCCACCGTACCTTCTCCACTGTGCAATCCGGTTTTCGAGCTGACCACAGGTGCACCTCAGCCACACTCAAGGTACTAAACGATATCATAACCGCCATTGATAAAAGACAGTACTGTGCAGCGGTCTTCATCGACCTGGCCAAGGATTTCAACTCTGTCAATCACCGTATTCTTATCGGCAGACTCAACAGCCTTGGTTTCTCAAATGACTGCCTCGCCTGGTTCACCAACTACTTTGCAGATAAGAGTTCAGTGTGTCAAATCGGAGGGCCTGTTGTCCGGACCGCTGGCAGTCTCTATGGGGGTACCACAGGGTTCAATTCTCGGGCGAACTCTTTTCTCAGTATACATCAATGATGTCGCTCTTGCTGCGGGTATTTCCTTGATTCATCTCTACACAGACGATACCATTCTGTATATGTCTGGCACTTCTTTAGACACTGTGTTAACAAACCTCCAAATGAGCTACAATGCCATACGACTCCTTCCGTGGCCTCCAACTTCTCTTACACGCTAGTAAAACGAAATGCATTCTCTTCAACCGATCACTGCCTGCACCCACCCGCCCATCACTACTCTGGACGGTTCTGACTTAGAATATGTGGACAACTACAAATACCTAGGTTTCTGGCTAGACTGTAAACTCTCCTTCCAGACTTATATTAAGCATCTCCAATCCAAATTAAATTTAGAATCGGCTTCATATTTTGCAACAAAGCCTCCTTCACTCACGCTGCCAAACATACCCTCGTAAAACTGACTATCCTACCGATCCTCGACTTCGGCGATGTCATTTACAAAATACGCTACTCAACAAATTGGATGCAGTCTATCACAGTGCCATCCGTTTTGTCACCAAAGCCCCATATACCAACCACCACTGCATCCTGTATGCTCTCGTCGCCAGACCCACTGGCTCCAGGTCATGTAGAAGTCTTTGCTAGGTAAAGCTCGCCATTATCTCAGCTCACTGGTCATCATAACACCCACCCGAAGCACGCGCTGCAGCAGGTATGTCATCCCCAAAGCCAACACCTCTTTGGCCGCCTTTCCTTCCAGTTTTCTGCTGCCAATAACTGGAACGAATTGCAAAAGTCACTGAAGTTGGAGACTTATATTTCCCTCACTAACTTTAAGCATCAGCTATCTGAGCAGCTCACCAATCGCTGCAGCTGTACACAGCCCATCCAACTACCTACCTCATCCCCATATTGTTTTTATTTACATTTCTGCTCTTTTGCACACCAGTATTTCTACTTGCACATCATCATCTGCACATCGATCACTCGTGTTCATTTTCTGAATTGTAATTACTTTGCTACTATGACCTATTTATGCCTTACCTTACTCCATTTGCACACACTGTATATAGATGTTTCTATTGTTATTTACTATACTTTGTTTATCCCATGTGTAACTCTGTTTTTTTGTCGCACTGCTTTGCTTTATCTTGGCCAGGTCGCAGTTGGAAATGAGAACTTGTTCTCAACTGGCCTACCTGGTTAAATAAAATTGTCTTAACACCAGGCTAGGAGATGCCAAGTTATTTCATGTTTTTCACCAAAAGTGTTGTTGTAAACAGTGATGCTCCTGAAGTTATCCTCTGTGGTTCTGTTTGTACCCCTCAGGTTACACGCCGGCCTTGGCCTGCGCCCCCAACAAAGACGTGGCGGACTGCCTGGCGCTGATCCTGGCCACCATGATGCCCGTGTCCCCCTGCACCCCGGCACCCAGCCTGACCTTCAGTGCCATTAACCACTACACTACCAGCCCCTCCAAGAGTGTTACCTTCGACAGCCTGCCCGTGCTGCGCAGTGAACACAGCTCCTACTGCAGCTTCAACAACATCGGCCACCGCGGCCACGACGAAGGCTTCTACAAGGATGAGGAACTCAACGACTCAGACTCGGAGACTTACTGAGAGTGGTGGTGGTCGCTGCCCAGGAGGGGAGCCAGAAAGAAGGGAGGCAAGTGCAGGCGGATGGACAGCGAAGTGGGGCAGAGGCCACAAATATACACCTACACACACCGTGTCTTAAATCACCATAGCCAGCTTTGGGAGGGCACGAGCCAAGACAGTCCGCACAGGAGCCTTAAGAGTCCCGCAAATAGAGAAAAGGAGGGAGAGGGGGGAGGTGCAACAGGCTGGCTGGCCCACACTCATCCTCTCGTACCACCAGGTTCCCTTCCAGCAGATACTGGACTTCAGAGGAACTGCTGCTGCTATACCCCATTTTACCTTTACCCACAAAAGTCCTAAACGGTAGAAACTGTCTGGCAAACAGACAGACATACACCTTATGATGGCAATAACCTGTAGTCCAAGGGGATAGTAGCACTTCACTGAGAGCAAAACAGACAGGGACCAAAAGATGTGGAAGAAGCCTTTTTAAAACCTGTTTTTACTAGAAATTGGTCTGAGAAAAAAACAAGGAGTGATGTTTCATTTAAGTTTCATGAGTGATTGTCATGTTTATCCGCACACTAAGACAGTCAGAACGCACCTAGCCTCTTGTCTGTAATCCATGTGGGAGGGGAAATCATTTATTTTCTATGAACACATTTTAATAAAATCATTCATGTCTTAAGCTCTGTGGGAAACAACAAATTGTAGTATTTGCTCTGATGAGTAATTTCAAAGATGAAATAGAACCCTATACTGAATAGTGCACTACTGTTGAACAGGGCCCATAGGATTCTGGTCAAAAGCAGTGCACTCTAAAGGAAATAGGGTGCCATTTGGGATGTAGTTTTGCATACCGGTATGTGAGCAACAGGACTTTTAAATTGATAAATATTACATTTGTGTTATTAAACCTACCTGTCCTTTGCCCTCTAGAAAGTAAATTATTCATTCATGTATTCTTTCTTGTGATATTTGTCATTTTGTGCCTTCGTTAGTTACTGAGGGGAGGTTAGAAGAGTAAGGGCAGCTGTATGAGCGAAAACAATGATGCACACTAAGTACTACAACGTTTGTGAAAAGCACTGATATTATTCCGAGGCATGTGAGGTGGAAAACATGTCTCCCTTGGAGAGGAGAAACACTGTACACCAATGGTAGGACAGCAGCATTTAGGTTTTCTGTTGGAAAATAAATATCTTATGTCTTTGATCTTATAATCAATGTTTTTGACAGGTTTTGCTTGCTTTAACTTCAAAAAATGAAACCACTCAATCCTTTTATGTGATTGCTTGTTCAAGTCCCCATGTGTCTCTTTTTGAAGATCATTTTAACTGGAAATATGTACAAAACATTTGCTATGTTCATCAAATCAGGAACAGGAGGTTCACAGGTTTTTGTTTCCTTATCTTTCTTCTAAAATGATGAAACTATAGCATGTACATATGAAATAGTGACAATTTGAAACTTCCATGAATTATTTCACTATCTGAAGATTGCTGTATATTTTATGAGTAATAAAAGAAACGAGTTATGTTATTTAATGATGAACTTGTGTCTGTTTTATGTGACAACTGCAGTATAAGTCCATTTCTAGGTGTCAGGCAATGACTGGTGCCAATAACCCAAAAGAAAGGCTACAAGGAACAAGAATGGTATCTTATTGGCAGTGATAAATTGCATGTACCTTGGCCTAACGGTGTGGGTTATGTATTTTATTTTGCATTGCGTCCTCAACATTACATTAAGGGCAATAATAGCATACTTTTATTTACAACTCGCAGGATTTCCATGGGTGAGCTTTCAACCCAAATCTGTACAGCATTGTTAGTCTTTACTGATAAGAAACCGCGGGAGCAGTTGTCTGATTCTCGCTCGTGCTGGAGGAGCGTTCATTTTGGCAAGGAAATGTGCTGATTTTGCAACGACATGGAGAAGAAAGTGTTCAAGGTAAGCATGTTATATTTTTTAATTCTCAATTATATTACTGTGGATTAAATATTGTTTATAAAAAAACTACAAGTCTATGGCCGGGGAGTCTTGACAGTTGGTTAAAGGTACGTTAGAATCTGCTGTGGGTCAAGGGTTATAACACCACCGTCATATTTACGTCGTAAATTGCACGCTATTCCCTATGTAGGCTAGTGCATTACTTAGAGCCATACACAGGTTGGCTGACGTCCCGAAAAACAATGGCCTGAATGCGTGTATCTTGTTATGACTAAACCTCAGCTAGCAACAATAAACTGCGTGTGGAGAATCGTAGATTTTCAGCTCGTATCTTGTTATTGATACCACGACTTGTTTGGAGGTATTTTGACTGATATGTCTATGCAATTGTAGCGTGTGGTTCATTCTGCGTTGTGTACTTTTAATTAGGACGCTGCCACAACTGAAGGTTTGCTAGTTGAATTATTTTTATTTGCCCAGCACACGAAGAGACAACACACATTATGTTAACCCTTGGCGTGGTCCTAGCTCTTGGGCACCTTACTAGCCAAAAGGTCAGGCAAAAGAGCGCCAAAAGGAAATAACAGGTGCTGCATGCACACATTCAATGCGCAACAGCACACCATACAATACAAGTAAAATGATACGGAACATAATTCGGACAAAGTAAAAGACATACATTATGTTAACGCTTGGCGCGGTGCTAGCTCTCAGGCACCTACACATGGACACTCAAACACTGTCCCAAGTCCTCACAAGTTACAATAGATACCCTAGTTAGCGAGCTTTGTGAAACTAGTTAACATAAATATTTATATTATCCACATTGTAACAAACGTATGGTAGCATAACAGTACATTGTGTAACATTACCACGGTTTTATATTGAACCATTTCGGAGCCAAGGACAACATACCTTGCTAGCCGAAGGTCAGGCAAAATAACAATAAGGGGGTACGGAAATACAGATAACCCGCGATGGACCAAACCAAAACATACAAAACTTTTACAATCACATGTATGTACAATATTGATGTGGAAAAGTGTTTGTACACCAAAGAAAAACATTAGCTATGCAGCTGTAATTAAATAAATAAATACACTGAATTATGATTATTATCAAATTATTAACATCCCCTCAGAGTTGTCCATTTTTAAAGAAATGCAGCCAATTTATTCATTACATTTAGCTAACATAGTTAATCAAGAGATTCTTACTTTTGCCTCCATCAGCATGATTGTAATGACATTTGTAGTTCTTTATAACCACATTAGCAGCTAATTAGCATTCCATGTTGGGTAAATACAGGCAAATATATTGATAAAAGTCACCTTGACCTAGAGATTTACACAGATATCAAACTGTCACACCAGGGTAAACCTACCTGAACCACAGCCCTTATTTTGTGAAAATGGAATGGAATGGTGGAAAAACAATTGGAACCATTTCCCTGTTTGACCGCTAGGTTTTATGGTATTATGACTCATACTGTGGTACTCTATAGGGCTCCGGCCAAAATAAGTGCTGTCTTTCAGGAATCAGTGGGAATGACCTCACCCTCACAGACCTGGGTGACCCCATCAATGACGGTGATGTTATGAAGGAAGTCAAGTGAGTGATTTACACTAATGACACATATGTGACTGGTTACAGGATCACATAGACCTACAAATACAGATTCTGTAGTAGGTCAAAGATCACCACCTATGGAGAGGTAGGCCCAGAGCCATGTATTTGGTTAGTTGGGACATTCAAATATCTGCATTATGTTGCATTTACATCAATATGTAAACATTACACGACACAGTATAATCAAAGATATCCATATGAGAGCTGGCTCCCCATGGGCAATATTGACATTTTTAACAATGCTATGTAACCGAACATTATTTTATAATTGACTTGTAAATGAAAGGCTCAAAAGGCGCTAACATGGAGTCATGCCTAAAACTTGGCAGACTTCTCTAAATATATGACTCTGGATAGGCAGGCCGAGTCATCTCATAGTATTGGAACCATAGAATTCGAGTGATTCTATTCAAATTCTAGAATGATTAATTTTACTTCTATGATTCTAATTCTATAATTGGAAAACATCCTCACACTCACATTATAGCACATTATAGTGACCTTAGAGTGATTCCTTTTTCTGTATCTAGACCTGATACAGATCAGAGAGACAGACCAAGTTGGAAGAGGCTGTTCTAGAGACAGATATCCCAACTCTGTGACTTGAGGATGAAGGAGAAATTAAGATGCAGGAGGCTGATCTGAAGACAGATGGCACATCTCAGTCACAGGAGGTTGAGGGAGAGAGCGAGTTGGACGAGGCCATTGTCATCCCATCTCAGTCACAGGAGGTATGATGCATTGCGTTTTGTGTTTTAATGACGCAGTGAAGATTAAAATGCCAAATTAATTTCCCAAGCTTTAGCTTATAAAGGTCTTCTAATCTAGGAGGCCAAAGGAGAGATTGAGTTAAATCAGGTTGATCTGAAGACAGCCACATCAACTCTGACACTGGAGGTCGAAGGATAGAGTGTGATGCAGGAGAGTGATGATCTAGAGACAGCTGGGACATCTCAATCCCAGGAGACTGAACGAGTGGCAAAGGTAAATGCTTCCAGATAACAGTGTGTGTGTGTGTACATGTCTGTTTGTGCACACAGACAGTAGTTCGTAAACAGACATTGCGTGAACAGTGCCTATGGCGAATTTGATTGAATTCCAGCCTAAGTCTGCTTTCTGTCATCCCCATCAGGCTGCAGTGGTGACCTTCACTACCATGACCCGCAAGGCTGCAGCCTCCCAGACCAGCCTCACCCTCAGCAGGGGAAAGAGAAGCTACCCAGACCTACACGCCTTTGTGCAGGACATAAAGGATGGGTAGTTGCTCTTTGGTTCCCCATGCATCCCCTAGATATGTTCGATATTAGAGCCTTGGTCAACAATAGTTCCTTATTTAAGGAATAGGGGCCATTTGGGACGTACCCATAGGGACAATCTCAATTGCATTCTCCTCGAGTCCTCTCTTCTCGCCTCCTTCTCAAACCCATTGGATGAGAAAGCCCTCCCTTTTGACCTTCTCGTCCAATGGGTTTTGAGAAGGAGGTGAGGTGTCTCGGGAAATACAAGGGACTCAACTGACCAATCAGGGATGTTTGGATGTGGCCTACTTCCGTAGAGGTCCATCCATAACGTAATCTAAGAGAATAGAGGTAATATCATGTAGTTTATTTGTGTACCTGTTTTTATTTACTTTTCAGCCATTGGAATCTGCTGAGTGAGAATATGCGTGCCGGGGTGAGTTATAGTCACTTCTAAAGTAGTTCATGTTGGTAAGATGGACCAAACATTCCAAACTCTTATTGGTGGAAATCGTGCAGGAGCTTTAATTCAGAGGTTCCCAAACTTTTCTACTTAGGCCCCCCTTTCCAGCATTGTGGAACATCCTGAACCACTGCTTTAATTGACTAGCTTGAGTAAACACATGGTGCAGCAGTGCAGCTCCGTTAAAAGACCATATTGAGTTAGTTTGTTAACATTTCAGATGAGCAGAGATGAGTTTAGTGCTAGGTGCATATGGATATTACAAATTGGGTGATGGAGTCTACATCCACTGTGGTCGTTCCTGCCATTGACCTCACTATGCAGATCGAGCTCTCTGATTCGTCAAGCTCTTCTGGATCAGGAAGTAATGAGACAAGAGAAGTGACCTCTCTTGGCCGCAGCGTCAGATTCAGCTTTTGTGGTGGACCCAGTAGACGCACCAGTTCTGGAACTGCTTGAAGCACACAAACTCCCACGCCTTTCCCCTCCTCTCACAGGTACCTATCCCCATCCCCTCCTCTCACAGGTACCTACCCCCATCCCCTCCTCTCACAGGTACCTACCCCCATCCCCTCCTCTCACAGGTACCTACCATTATAGGTACCTACCCCTATCCCCTTTTCTCACAGTTACCTACCATTATAGGTACCTACTCCTATCCCCTTCTCTCACAGGTACCTACCCCTATCCCTTCCTCTCATGGGAACCTACCCCTTTCCCCTCCGCTTGTAGGTCTTTCTAAAAACATTATTCCCATGTCCCTTATCATAAGTACAAATATCCATTCCGGATCCACTTAGTGTTGAAATACTACACAACTACTCTAAAAGGTTTACTCTAAATGTTAATATTTGGTCGTGAGTGTCATTTGAGATGGTTCACAATGCTTCCCTTTGAATAACAATAACAAGGTTGAGTTTGTGTCCCAAATTCTTGGATCATGTTTTTTATTTTGTTACCATGTACTATTTCATTTCTGTTGTGCATTCTGTAGGTCCATGACCTCTTTGCTGAGTGATGACGAAGAACGATATGTCTCCTCACCTGAGGGTGGTGAGAGAGATGAGACACAGACCCCACTCGGTACCACTGAGTTCTGTGTTTGGAATCTCTGAGGATTCTGTCTTCAACATGGTCCAGAGAGGCCAGTCGCAGAGTGACATCGTACTGTCGTCCAGTTGGAGTAGACGGGAGAAATACAGACCTGTCAAAATACCAACGGACATCAAGTTTATGATGGGTATTGTGGAGTTGGTAATGAACCTTCTCAACTCTAGATTGGCTGAGCTAATGCGAAGTTTCAGTCAGGGAACTCTAGGTCCGCTGTCTGGTAGTATCTCAGCAAGTCAGCAGTTTGCCCAAGAAATGCTAAGCGTGGTGTTTGCTAAGATGTATTCCCATGCCATAGAGCATATTGCGCACGGCCACAAGTCTCATCCAAGTCAATTTCTGTCTGACAACAGAATGACAGAAGTGTTGTGGATCTTGTACTTGAGGTTTTTGGGATAACAGGATTTTTGGATAGCAGGAGCCCGTCAAGGCTAGAGTGCCTGCTCCTACAACTCAGCTAGTGGAGCAATAGATATGGGAGTTCTTGCTGGGGACTAGGTCAGACAGGTGTCTGTCAAACTCAGACCCTTTGTCTCAAAGTCAACGCTCCACCATGTCCATGACAGATCTGTCATCTATTTCTGACTCCACCTTGAAGCAGTTGTGTTGTAGCTCTGCTGTTGCAACTGTCTGCCAATCAAACAAAATGGACCTCGAGAGCCAGAGACCAACCGACCTGTCAGCTAGAGACCTTTGAGGACATGGATATCTCAGACATCCTCCAGGGCCCGTTGGCCGTTTGAGGAGGCTGCTATGATTAAGCACCCAGAGATGTCCACCTCGACAATATACAGGTCTCTGCTTCTCGACTCATCTCTCACCTCCTCTAACATGGTCACTGAGAGCATTATCTTCAACAGCCCACGCCCATCAGAGGAGAATGCGAGTATTCAGAATGTGCTCCCTGCTGATAAAGTTGACATCCTCCATGGTCAACCAGTGGAGGGGTATATCGTCAAAGCTGAGCAATGCATCACTCAGGTCATTCAGGATGCAGCTGTGACATATACTAGCGTGCTGGATAAAACCGACACTTGTGGGAAACTGTCGGAAGTTCTGTCTGTCTGCGTTTCCGCTGAGAATATTGAGGATGCATCCTCTGATCTATTTGGTGGAATTATTTCCGACCTGCATGAGGTATCTGAGGTCAATAAGACCTCCATGCGTACAAAATCAGGTTGCAAAATGTTCTGGGTGGAAGTGAGTTCAGGTTCCCAGAAGATTTATACCAAAACCCTGGACAAACTGAGGAAGCTTTTCACCCCTCACCTTCTCACAGAGCTCGATTTGGATAATTTTTCCCTCAATGACATTGGACTACTTGTAACTGAGACCACTGTGGAGGTATCTCCTGTACAGAAGACAGACATTAATACCTCTTCAATGTCCTCAGCCCACCAGCTCACCCTCGACACCTGCACTAAAGGGGTCATCAAAAAGGTATTCTCGGTGCTGAGGGTGGAGACTTCAACCAGAAGATGGACTAAATTTCGAAATTGGAGAGCCTCAGCCGAGATTGCCAAGCTCACGCAATCTCGTAGTGCTGCCAGCAGATCCTCTAACATTTCCATCCAAAGCTTTCACAGTGCTGAGTTCCAAGCTACGGCCAAACAGATTGTGCGTGAGGCCATTCTCAGAGCTGCTAGCGAAGCCAACTGTTCTTTGCCACAGAGCAGCACCTTCTCACACCATGTGGTTTCTACAACTGAAGATATAGTGAATATGATCATGCAAGACCTTGAAAGTCTATCCCAGTACATAGAGGAGGATGCAGCCTCCTTCCCACTAGGAGAGAAAAAGCTGCAGTCCCAGAGTTGTCTTTGACACCTTATTGGATGCTGCTCAAACCATGTACCACAGAGTAAAGGATAGACTGAACGTCTTTGTCTTTTCCATCCGTGTCAGTCACCACAGCCAAAGATGTGCTGGACTCCACCCCTGTGGAGACACTCAGATGCTCAAAGTCCCCTGACACTGCTCTTGTTAAGGACAGGAGCCGCCCTGTCTGTGAGAAGTGAGAAGCCATTTTCAAAAGTCAGTTAGACACAAGGGCTTTAGACCTTTTAGTCATCGAGTGGCTCCTCCACAGACCACCATGTAATTGACACATGCAGTGAGGATGTCACTCTGCCCCCCAGGAGTATGTCAGTTGTGAGCGTCACCAGTTTGAAGAGAACCTCTCCTCTCCATGGTAGTGGATTGAGTGCAAGTTGTGAACCTCTTGTGGCTCTACAAGACAGAACAGTGGCAGTCAGCCAAGAAGACTTTAGCAAAACTACAAAGACGACGCTCAGCTTGATCCTAAATGTGATCAAGTGCAGATTGGCCAACTGAGAGTTCATCTGTTGGGCAGAATGCAAGTGAGGAGTGTTTGATAGCCACTAACATGTTAGACTCTCAACTGGAGATCCTTGACCTGTTGCCTGACATGAGTGCTGCCAATGAGATCACAAGGACAGAATGCCATACCTCTAATGCAATGGACAAGACAGGTTCACAGTCAGCGCTTGTGAGTCAACAAGAAATAAACATATCTCTCACCAGTATCATAGTGAAAACTATAATGGACACATTGGAGACAGACGACCCAGAGATGACTTCAGCAGAAGAAAATCTGGATAGGCTCCTGTCAATTGAAGCCCTTCAAGATGCGTCTGGCAACCTGATCAAAGGTCCATGGTCTCATTCAGGAGATAACCATAAGCCGCCAGCTTCAATCCACGACTGGCCACAGAAGCCTCTCTCAACCAGCGCTGCCAAAGCCAGCACTGAGGAAGCTGTCAAAGGACGATGCGTCAGAGCTCGTTTACAGCTTTGCCCAGACTTCTGTTAGCAGACTCCTGGGACAGTGTTTGGGTAGGCCTATGCCACCCACCGCTGACAGGGTTTTGGATCAGGTCATCAAGTTGATGACAGACATTTTTTTTTTTTTTTTTTTATTTTACCTTTATTTAACCAGGTAGGCAAGTTGAGAACAAGTTCTCATTTACAATTGCGACCTGGCCAAGATAAAGCAAAGCAGTTCGACAGATACAACGACACAGAGTTAAACATGGAGTAAAACAAACATACAGTCAATAATACAGTGTAAACAAGTCTATATACAATGTGAGCAAATGAGGTGAGAAGGGAGGTAAAGGCAAAAAAGGCCATGGTGGCAAAGTAAATACAATATAGCAAGTAAAACACTGGAATGGTAGTTTTGCAATGGAAGAATGTGCAAAGTAGAAATAAAAATAATGGGGTGCAAAGGAGCAAAATAAATAAATAAATTAAAATTAAATACAGTTGGGAAAGAGGTAGTTGTTTGGGCTAAATTATAGGTGGGCTATGTACAGGTGCAGTAATCTGTGCATGGTGATGGACAGCCTGACTGATCTGTCCAAGTCTGCAATGGAGGATGGTAAGTGAAAGTACCTCTTCATCTGCATAGGACTTCATTGTAACATGATGCTCATTACATTGCGTTTTATGATGTAAACTTCACTGGTTGTGTCCAAAATGGCACCTTCCATGTTTAGTGCACTACTTTTGACCCTATGGGCCCTGTTCAAAAGTAGTGCACTATAAATGGAAGAGAATGGCTTTTGGGACACAGTGACTGATTTCCATTGTTGTGTCCTCTTCTCCCAGTTATTGTACCCAGCTCGGTCACACCAGCTTGCTCTTCTTACTTAGACACCAGCAATGCCGCAAGTGACATCATTTGTGGTGTTGTGGCTGACCTTAATGCTACTGAGGAATTCCCTGCCAGTGGCCTTAGCCCAGCTGATGTAAAGGCTGACGGCATGGCCCGCCTTCCTTCTGCCAGGGGTGAAGAGACTAAGAAGAACAGGAAGTGGCATTTCCTACCCAAAATTGTCAAGATTCCAAAGATCAGGATTAAGGTAGAGGGCTCAGTGTCTTTAGATTACCTCTGTAAGGCAGGGCTGAAATGTACCCTACAGATTCACTAAACCCCTATTGTCTCTTCATTAGAACAATGCTGTTGTCATTGTCTTTAGGAGGTTGAGTGAGGCCGCTGTAATACAATCCTAATACACATGGGAGAGAGTCAATGGATGTGTCCCAAATTGCATCCTATTCCCTATATAGTGCACTACTTTTGACCAGAGCTCTATGGACCCTTGTCAAAAGTAGTGCCTTACGTAGCCAATAGGACAGTTATTTTACACAGGCTCAGTTGTCCTGATGTGTTTTGTCAACAGCTGTACAAGACAAAAGGGGAACCGAAGAGCCACCCTGAACAGGATTCTCTGCCTACCAAACGTCTCAGAGAGACTCGTATTTCACAGGGTAAGTGATAAGCATCGATAATGTCATATTGATGTATCATCCTATGGCCAGCTTGTTAAAACGGTGACTACAGATACAGGTGGACAGACAGGCAGACAGACAGATACACACATTAATTTTCTGATTATGAAATATTCTTTTCACAGATGCTGAGTGTGAGGTTCCATCCACTTCCCCACCCAAGGAGGCCCTGACAACCACACTGGCGCCTGCTCCCCAGGAGTCCCAGTACCGTAAACGCCCTCTCATAGTCAGGGTTGTTGCATCCCCACACCTACCAGTGAAGCACCACAGGCTAGTATGAGCGGTAGCTCTGGGTTGTTGTGAACTAACACCTGGCTACGAAGTAGATGTGCTTTTCAGGATGCCAAGACACATAGGCTTTTCTGGGACCATTCCCATTTTACATCTTTCTGCAGTGGAGCAGTCATAGGCTTAACTATGGTAGTTAGATTTGGAATGAATTTGCCATAATAGTTAAGGAAGGAAAGATAAGACCTGAACTCAGTGGTGTTTCTAGGAATGGGAGCCTTCTCAATAGCTTCAGTTCTGTTTCATGGGCTGTATCCCCTCTGCATCTATCACATGACCTAAATAGGCTATGCTGTTCTGGAAGAAAGAACATCTCTTAACTTTCAGATTGCAGACTTTGTCTTTTTGGGACTTCTTCAAGATTTCTCATGTGCTCTTCTGTGTCACGCATATCATCAATATAACAGATTACCCCTTCTATACCTTGTAGGATCTGAACCATCATTTTCTGAAAAATATGACGCACAGGCAACACCATAAGGAAGCCTGTTGACCTTAAAACAACCACTTATGTGTATTCATGGTGAGATAGTGCTTAGACCGCACCTCTAACTGTACTTGCTCATATGCCTGTGACAAATTCAGCTTTGTTAACGTCTCACCCCCGGTCAGCTTTTTGAACAAGTCCTGTGTTTTTGGTAAGGGATACTGATCTACTTCCAGCCACAGATTGATAGTTACCTTGTAATCTCCACATATTCTTACAGTACTGTCTGTTTTCAGGATACACACAATTGGAGCAGCCCATTGACTGTAGTTAACTGGAGTAAGGACCCCTTCTGACTCCAACGTAACTAGCTGTTTTTCAACCGCTTCTCTAAGTGCATACGGTACTGGGCAAGGACTGCAGAATTTATGTGCAGCCCTATTAGTTACATGTGACACAGTTACACAGCTTGGCTGTGATACCTTTTAGCATCCCTAGCTCTGGCTGAAACATCTACTGTCTCTACAGCTGTTACTGTGTACATGTGACCAGTCTAGCTTCAACTGACTGATCCAGTCTCTACCCAGCAGGGCAGGACCATTTCCTTCTACCACCAGCAAGTCTAAAAAAGTTGTACTCCCATTACACTTGACCTTGACTAAGATTTTCCCACTTAGAACTAATGACTGTTTACTGTATGTTTTTAACACCCAGTTTGCAGGGCTCAATTTTGCACTTTTGAACTTGCTGTTGTACAACCTCTCTGACATCAAACTGCTGCACCTGTATCAACTTCCATGTTGAGTCTCACATCATCTATCCTTACATACAAAGTCTTTACGTCTACTGCAAACAGTTCAGTTCCTTTTACGTTACCCAACTCATAGTCAGTGGTGAAAACGGCTGAGGTCCCTTTATCAGAGTTCTCACTCTCATTTGAGATGTAATGCTCCAAACTCTGGCACTTGAGTGCGATGCAATGCTCCTGTGTTGAAATGACGTTCTTGTCCCCTCTCTCGCTGGTGTGCGTTGCCCTGATCATCGTTGCTCCACTCGTCTTCCTGCAGTCACAGTAAGGAGGCCCCTCTCTCTCTCAGTAGCATCCAGGTGCTTATTCAATTTCACTTGCCTCGTTTAATTGTTTCCCACTTGACGCGAGCGGCAAGTCATGGCTCCGTGTCCTTTCTTCTTGCACTCCAGAAGCTCAAAATCCACGTAGCGCCACTCATCTGGCTCGTGCCCTTTTCCCACACAATGGCAACATGGTTTACAGGTTTCCTCCGTTTTCTTGGCAACGCTTTTCTCCTCAACTGCATTTGCTTTGAAAGTATTTTGTGAAGACTGCAGTGTGCTTTTCCTTGTTACTTCAAAAGAAAATCCCATATCCACAGCCAGTGCTAATGTTAAATCGTGTGTGAGCTACATTCAGTAAACGGTCTCTCAGCTCTGCACTTTTAACACTACACACAGATATCACGTACTGACAGACTGAATTTTCTTAAACTAGCCAAATACTCACTAATCGACTCTCCCTCGAGTTGACTCCTTGCATGATACTTACATCTTTCAGCAATACAATTTGTCATCGGTATGTAGTGACCTTTCAACAGTGCAACCAACTGTCAACGTTGTTTCACTTGGTTTCTGTGGCGCATTAAAGTCCTGTAATGACCTGACTAGATCATAATGGAACAATTGTCCACAGATGATTGAGTTTACAAATTGACGGTTTATTAACCCAACTTTGCGCAGACTACTGTTTGGCCGTAGCCAACACCAAATAAATTAAAGATAATCCACAAACCGACCGTGACCTTCTCTTGTGAAAGCCAGATGTAAGAGAGCGAAGAAAGGCTAAACCTGGATTTAACTTCCAATGCTCCACCCCCTCCCCCTGCCCCCTCCCCTCCACGCCACTCCACCAACCACCAGGATGCCCGGAATCAGAACATTCCAGGCATTGCTGTGATTGGCAGATAGCAGGTGGATTGACATGTCGGACCCCGCGAACACTGGGTACTGGTAAGTACAACACAACCCCCTACTAGCCTAACACATAACAACACACAGCTGTCTGTGCGGGTCGCTACAGCCCATTAACAAATTGTAAGTCTTTCTGCCAACAATCGTCAGAAAAAATGGTTTTAGACATATCCTCGTACTTAAGCCCATTAACGTTTTAGCTTCAAAACATTCCTCGAAGTGGAAATTCTCGGCCTCGCCCAGCGACCTCTTCCGTGCTAGCTTTTCTACAGACTGTCTCGATGGAGGTAGCACTTTCTTTCTCGCTCTGTTCCCCTTCGGACAAAAACTCCGATACCTCAACGCCAATCTGTTGCATCCCTGGTTAAGGGAAGCGGGTTGTTTTTAGTTATTGTAAAGAAAAACTCAACAGTATAAAGCATTAACATCACGAAGATGACAGTGGATACTAAATAGCTGGTTCCAAGCGGAGTCCATCTGCACCCTTTCAAAGGAAACAATTGAATACCATTAGTGTGTAGGCTAGTTACAGTGTGTAGCCTAGTTAGAGCCATAAATATCCAGCGGTCATCTGAAGTATGCAAGCCATGACAATGTATAAATGAGTACGATTAAAATCAAATGTTTCCCTGTATCCATACTAGCTGAATATGAAACAGCTATAACGCTTCTTGGCTCTTCCCTACAGGACAATGAGAAGCGGTCAACGTTGCATGCTGCTGCCTATCTAGGAGATGCAGAAATTCTAGAGCTACTCATATTATCAGGTACGGTTATCATTGAAGAGAAGGATTACGCTCTGACTCATGTCCATCGGACTTTGACTTCTGTTTTGGTGCTTGTTGTGTTTGCATGTGACCGTTTCCCTCATACTTACCATTAAGATCTTATGTGCACCCGATGTATTTAAAAATAATAATTCTAATGAAGGTCATTGACAGCTGAAACGTCCCGATTTTAACTTGATTAGTGAAGCATCAAGATATTAATTGTGAGGGAGTCGCACCAGTTCCTTCCGTCCTCATGATTTTGGGTTGCACCTCGTCTCTTTTGGCTGAGCTCCTTCTACTCCTCTCAGTGACATGACATTTTCTTCAGTGTTGCTGTGTAATGAAAGTCCAATTCCCAGAATAGCTCTCTACAAGAGGTTTTGGGAGTGTTCTAAATGGCTCCCTATATAGTGCACTACTTTTGACCTGAACCCTAAGGAAATCCCTATGTGCCCTGGTCAGAAGTAGTGCACTATAAAAGGTATTAGGTTGTTTTGGACACATTTTTTCTGTACTCCAGCCATTTAAGATGTTGCCTTGTCAACCCCAGAGTCTGTCGTCGTCGTCCCCCCCCTCCCCGTCTTTGTGTCCCAGGAGTAAATGCCAAAGACAAGTGTCTCAATACACTGCACCGGGCCGTGGCTTCCTGCAGTGAGGTACGTGTACTGATAGACACACCTGTGCATATGCGTTTTACTGTTAAGTGTGTTGTGATTTTTAAATGCACTTTAAACAAAGTTGAACATGATTTGAACTGTGCTCCTGTAGGAGGCAGTCCAGGTGCTATTGAAACACTCTGCTGATGTGAACGCCAGGGACAAGAACTGGCAAACGCCGCTCCACATCGCTGCGGCCAATAAGGCGGTCCGCTGTGCCGAGGCCCTGGTCCCTCAGCAATGTGAACATGTCGGACCGGGCGCTGCACCATGCAGCGTACACCAAGAGGTTAGCAATTAGCATGGACATGATTACACACTGTAGTTAACACTTTATACCTGTCCTATCCCCAGGTTGAGTTGACGATGCATCCGATTACCTGCATTGGTTGTATGTAGGGCTGTGACTGTTTTGGATGAAGACTGCCATGAAAATAAACTGTCAAAACCAACAACAAGAAAACACTTTTTTAATCAACTTTATTTTGATGGAGATATTCTTTACCCATAACAGCAGTGGTAACTATTTGTTATTGTTTTGCTGACTTAGTCCATCTATTAAACTGTACATCACTTCTCCAACTATATTTTGATGCGCCACAATCAGCAGATCTGCTATACAGTTGAAATCAGAAGTTTACATAGAAAGAGGTTGGAGTTATTAAAACTCGTTGTGCAACCATTCCACAAATTTCTTGTTAACTATAGTTTTGGCAAGTCATTTAGGACATTTACTTTGTGCATGACAAGTAATTTTTCCAACAATTGTATACAGATTATTTCACTGTATTACAATTCCAGTGGGTCAGAAGTTTACATTCACTAAGTTGACTGTGCCTTTAAACAGCTTGGAAAATTCCAGAAAATGATGTCATGGCTTTAGAAGCTTCTGACAGGCTAATTGACATCATTTGAGTCAATTGGAGGTGTACCTGTGGATGTATTTCAAGACCTACCTTCAAACTCAGTGGGAAAATCAAAAGAAATCAGCCAAGATCTCGGGGGAAAAAATGTAGACCTCCACAAGTCTGGTTCATCCTTGGGAGCAATTTCCAAATGCCTGAAGTTACCATGTTCATCTGTACAAACAATAGTACGCAAGTATAAACACCATGGGACCATGCAGCCGTCATACCGCTCAGAAAGGAGACTCATTCTGTCTCCTAGAGATGAACGTACTTGGTGCGAAAAGTGCAAATCAATCCTAGAAAATCAGCAAAGTACCTTGTGAAGTTGGAGGAAACGGGTACAAAAGTATCTAATCCACAGAAAAACGAGTTCTATATAGACATAACCTGAAAGGCCGCTCAGCAAGGAAGAAGCCACTGCTCCAAAACTGCCATAAAAAAGCCAGACTACGGTTTGCAACTGCACATGGGGACAAAGATCGTACTTTTTGGAGAAATGTCCTCTGGTTTGATGAAACAAAAACAGAACGGTTTGGCCATAATGACCATCGTTATGTTTGGAGGAAAAAGGGGGAGGCTTGCAAGCCAAAGAACACCATCCCAACCGTGAAGCACGGGGGTGGCAGCATCATGTTGTGGGGGTGCTTTGCTGCAGGAGGGCCTGATGCACTTCACAAAATAGATGACATCAGGAGGCAGGAAAATTATGTGGATATATTGAAGCAACATCTCAAGACATCAGTCAGGAAGTTAAAGCTTGGTCGCAAATGGGTCTTCCAAATGGACAATGACCCCCAAGCATACTAACAAAGTTGTGGCAAAATGGCTTAAGGACAACAAAGTCAAGGTATTGGAGTGGCCATCACAAAGCCCTGACCTCAATCCCATAGAAAATGTTGGCAGAACTGAAAAAGCATTTGCGAGCAAGGAGATCTGACTCAGTTACACCAGCTCTGTCAGGAGGAATGGGCCAAAATTCACTCTACTTATTGTGGGAAGCTTGTGGAAGGCTACCCGAAATACTAATTAAGAGTATGTAAACGTCTGACCTCCTGGGAATGTGGTGAAAGAAAAAACTATTCTGTTTTATTCTTAAAATAAAGGGATCCTAACTGACCTACGTCAAGTCATTTTTATTAGGATTAAATGTCAGGAATTGTGAAACTGAGTTTAAAATGTATTTGGCTAAGGTGTAAACTTCCGACTTCAACTGTATAGTTGTATTGTATAGTCTCTCCTAACTGTATATAGGAGAGAATCTATGAAGGTCAGTTCATTGGGAAGGGGGTGAGGTGAAATGTGGGGACTGGGGGTAACTATAGTACCTATAACCTACAGGCTGGGGGTGGGTGGTTAGCCTCTGCCCTTCACCGCGGACCTTTTTCATTGTTCCAGTAGGTCGGAGGAGTGAGGTGGAAAAGTCGGCTCTCATTGCAACAAACAAAAAAAACGGTAATTGTGCATATTCACTGTCTATCCCTGGGTCAGTGCCACTTGAAAAATATTCTGCTAATCTCTGTAGTCATACAGTTTAGTAGAATTGCATGATAACTTTTAAAAAGGCCCCCCCAAAAAAAGAGAAACATCTGACATAGCCTAACTCCACCACACGCTGCATTGAATAGTGGTCGAGTTAGTCTAAACGATGACTACTCAAATTAGTAATATTCAGCTATCTTACATAAGTCCGTAAATGTGATTCATGGAATGCTTTAAAAAAAAGAAATTGCTTCCCCTTAACTGTCTTGCTCAGAGGCCAGTAAGCTAAGCGTAAACACGCTAATGTTACGCCCGTCGGCTGTCAGTTATGTCGATGACTGTACATACGGCACGCCAATCACCGACACCGGAAGTCCCATGACCGTCACAGCCCTAGTTGTAGGCTTGAGTTTGTTCAAGAGCAGCTTCAACGGCAGATTTTGCTTTAGTTTTCCTCAGCCTGTGTTTTGTTTCTCTCTCCTTTTCCTGTTAGATGGTGAGGCTGCTTCTCTCCAGAGAAGCCAACATGAATGCTTTTGACAAGGACCGCCAAGCAATCCACTGGGCTGCTTACATGGGTAACGAGTTGACCACATCATTTACATTCTGAATGTCCTTATCCCAGTGAGTGAATGGGCTGTGTGTTAGCCTCACAGCTCAGCTGTATAGTCCACCACTAGTGTTTTATTATGTCAGAATGATGGACAAAGTATGTTGATAAGATGTAGGTTTACAATTGTACTAACATGTAGCTTCAGCAGCAACGTCATCAGACGGCCCAGTTGCAGCATCAGTAGAGTACTCATAGTCAGACGACATGTGCCTCAGATTACAGGTCATCATTTGCAGGAGTGCTACCATGGTTTGGAGAGGCGTGTTGCTGTAGAATACCTGTCTGTTCTACACAGTCTAGGCCAAATTGCCATTTATGTTGACCAACATGCACCCCATGCAGTTCTAAAAGTATGTTTCAGGCCTTAACTTCTCTGGCATGTTTAGCGTCAGACCCTATGGATCGGAGCAAGGCCAGGGCATGCACAATGGAGACGTCATTTGATGACAGCTCTGAAAAATTTAGGTTAAGGTACACAAGCAAAAGGTTTGACAACATTATTTAGACTGAGTTACTCTATGCTGTTGAATGAGTGTCAAACACAGCAGCACCATAGACAGTGACAAAGAACATAGCTAGCAGGGTTGTGGAAAGAAACACTTACCTCCAAGTCTCCTCTGCAGAGAGACTTGATCTTGCTTCTGGGACTTTCCAACAGGGCAACAAGAAACTGAGGAGAAAGTGTTGACAGAAGTTGAGTTCACACAAAATAGCTACATATATTAATAGCATATTTCCCAAACAAACTCCTTCACTCCAAATAAAACATTAGTGAAGCAACCTTCAACGACCCCCACAGTCAACACAAAGCGCAGCAATTCTCACACACCTCCCATGATAAGGATATTAGTCTTTGTTATCAACAGGTAATGTCTTCCCATCATTACAGATATAAATGGAATATATGGAGTAGAAAAGATTGCTTGCCCACCAACAAGAATCAACACACATTCTACATGGTCTATTTCTATCTGAACGTAACAACTCAATCAAGCTTGTTAATTGATCGTTACGTCATGTTTGTCAGGTAAACAAAAATGATCCCTAAAGCCAACACCTCATTTGGCCGCCTATCATTCCAGTTCTCTGCTGCCTGTGACTGGAACGAATTGCAAAAATCGCTGAAGTTGGAGACTTCTATCTCCCTCACCAACTTCAAACATCTGCTATCTGAGCAGCTAACCGATCTCTGCAGCTGTACATACATAGTCTATCGGTAAATAGGCCACCCAATTTGACCTACTTCATCCCCATATTGTTTATATTTATTTACTTATCTGCTCTTTTGCACACCAATATCTCTACCTGTACATGACCATCTGATCATTTATCACTCCAGTGTTAATCTGCAAAATTGTAATTATTCGCCTACCTCCTCATGCCTTTTGCACACAATGTATAAAGACTCTTTTTTCTACTGTGTTATATTGACTTGTTAATTGTTCACTCCATGTGTAACTCTGTGTTGTCTGTTCACACTGCTATGCTTTATCTTGGCCAGGTCGCAGTTGTAAATGAGAACTTGTTCTCAACTAGCCTACCTGGTTAAATAAAGGTGAAATAAAAAAATAAAAAATACAAATGAGTATATTTCATATTCTCAGAACCCAACAGTAGGTTTTAAGGTGTTGCTGTGGGGCCCATAGGGCTCTGGTCAAAAGTAGTGCACTAAATAGGGAATAGGCTGCCATTTGGGATATAGTCAATGATATTCAGTAGGTTTTAAGGTGTGGTTGCATGTTTGTCGTCACTCTTGATGTTCTTTTTCCAGATTACAAGTGAAACACCTTTAGATGTGGTAAGTGCCAGTTGGTAACTTTTCCTCACACTTGCTTGTTTAAGGTATGGATGCAACACCCCAGTATGTCTGCAGAGGCTGGTCACTGAGATTTACCATGTTACACATGCTACTAGACTAACCTTCCAAGTAAAT